>NC_063345.1:67856178-67870692 GCF_021869965.1 Rhincodon typus
GGTCTAGGCCCGAAACGTCAGCCTTTCTGCTCCTATGATGCTGCTTGGCCTGCTGTGTTCATCCAGCCCTGCACCTTGTTGTCTCGGATTCTCCAGCATCTGCAGTTCCTACTATCTTAGATATATAAGTACTGTGGTTTCAAGACCAGGTCATAAGCTAGGAATATTGTGGTGAGTAACTTACTTCCTGATGCCCCAAAGCCTGTCCATCATCCACACGACATAAGTCAGGAGTGTTATGGAATACTCCTCACTTTCCTGGATGAATGCAGCTCCAACAACACTCAAGAAGTTGTACACCATTCATGATAAAGCAGCCCTCTTGATAAATACCCCATCCACTACCCTAAAGATTCACTCCTTCCACCACTGACGCAAGTGGGAAACGTGTGTACCCTCTACAAGATACACATCAACATCTCATTGGATGACAGAGCAGACTCGATCGGCTCAATAGGCTACTTCTGCTTCTCCATCTTATGTTCTCGCACCATCTAAACAGTACTGTAGGTGTTTGACAACAGATGAACTGCAGCAGTTCAAGAAGGCAACTGGGCACTATCTTCTCAAGGGCAATGATGGAAGGGCAATAAATGATGGCTTTGCTAGCAATGCCCACCTGCAAAAGATGAATATATCTGTAATTAAATGGTCCCAAATAAATCCATGGGAGTTGGGAGAAGCCATTTTTACCCAGAACTGGTGAGAATATAAAACGTGTTACACATGGAATTTTTAACATTAATGGCCGAGATGCAGTTAACAGGAAACCAGATAAACATGAGGGAGACAGGAATTGTGGGCATGCTGATATGTTGAAAGAAGTAAAAGAAGAGGGCAGTCACGGAGAGCAAAACATTTTGGGAATTTATTTTTTCAAGGGATGTGGGTATTGTTGGTCAAGTCATTGTTCCTAAATTGACCTGAAACTGAATGGCTTGCTTGGCCATTTCACATTGCTGTGGATCTGGAGTCACATGAAGAACAGACCAGATGAGGATGGGAGATTTCCTTCCCTAAAGGACAAAATGAATCAGATCTTTCAGTGTCCTCATTTCTGAAGTGAGCTTCCATTAATTGTATTTTAATTCTCACCAGTTGCCTTGGTTGGAATTGAACTCATGTCCTGGGCTCCTATCTTAGTCCAGTTACATTATCACTCTGTATTGCTTCCCCATACACCTGTTGCTTGAATACAGAAGCCAAAATAATATACAAATAAAAGCAAAAGTGGGAGAATCACTCCCCCAGCCGAGAGATTAGATTACAGGCTTTGAGTCTGCATGTGCAAAAAGTGGATAATTTTGTCTGAAATTACAATGACTCAGGACTCCTCAGAAATAGCACCAGCTTTATTATGACATGACCAAGAACAATCTTCAATTCATCCAAAAAGAAGGAAGCTTTGTTTGCCCCAAACGCTGTCCCCATCTGTATCAGGAGGCTGTGTCATGCACTATAATGTCATTGGTGTTGTCAAGGAAATATTCTCAGCTCCCATGCTCGGTCACAATTGTTGTCATGTCATTGGGCATGAGAGTTTCAAGTCGTCAACTTTTTCTCATCCTGAAAAATCCAAGCCAGTGTTGCAGTCAGGATAACAAATACCACATGTGATGTCTGACTTTTCACCCCTCTACAAGCACTCTGCCCTGGCTATCACCATAGGTGATAATTCGGAGGTGACTAGGTAATGGAAAGGAAATGGAGGAGGGAAAGACAACTCTGGGTGAAATAGGACACAGAGGCTGCAAATACACTGGTTAAGGTTGGGGTTGAGGCACAGGGATTATAGGGGTTAGGGATTAAATTAAAAAGTGGAGTTTGCAGCATGATGCATTGGAGCTCTTAATGAATTCATTGATACAAATTGTGACTTATCCAAGGCTAGATGCTGAGAAAGAATTTGCAGTATAGATTGAGCAGATGGGTAGAAAGAGGAGGTGGACAGATACGATACCACTGGACACATACAGTTGAATCAAAATATCAGGAAACAGACGGAGGGGCTGAGTGGTCTTACAGCACAGTGGCTCAGTGGTTACCTCTGCTGCCTCACAGTAACAGGGGCCCGGGTTTGATTCTGGCCTCATGTAACTATCTGTGTGGAGTTTGCACGTTTTCCCTGGGACAACATGGGTTTCCTTCAGGTGATCTGGCCTCCTCCCACACTCCAAAGATGTGCAGGTTAGATGGACTGGTCATGCTAAATTATGCATAGTGTGTAGGTTAGCCTTGGGAAATGCCGGGATGGGGGTGGATTTGGGTGGGATCCTCAGTGTGGACTTGATGGGCTGAATGGCCTGCTTCCGCACTGTATGGTTCAAAAATCTAGCTTTTACATTCTTGCCCAGAATGGGCTGAACCCTGAGCAGTCAATGTGCATCGAGAATGGACTGAGGTTAGCTCAGATCATGAAGCATAGCAAGGAAACAGGAGAGGGTAAGCCTGGCCACAAATGGAGATTGTAAGAGAGAGTCCCATGTTAACAGTTGTTGTCCTACTGTGGCAACAGCTCACTGGCTTTGGCTGAATGTAACTCTGAAGTGTTAGGCACAGGAGTAGCTGCCTCCAGTATCCCCAGCCCAATGTCCACTCACCATCGATTACCCCATATGTGTATCCTCTTGACATACCACCTTCCCATAGCAAATTGGAGAATGAAGACCTTGCATCAACAGAGTGTACAAATCTTGGCACTCTCCCAAGCAGTGTCTACTCAAAGCATTCGCAATTTGAGAAAAGCAACAAACCCAAATGTCGAAGAAACGATTTGGAAAAATGCAGTACTTTGTTTAACTTGCACTTTTTTTTAAAATGCCCCAAGTTTTAGGACAGCCATGTCTTGTGGATTCACCTTTAATTTCCCAGAGCTGGATCCAGGACATTTCCGGAGGGTTAGGTAATCCTGAGTGAAAGGCAACAAATAGACAGAAGTGCACTAGCTTGTCATATCAATCAATGAATGTATAGGTTAAGGAGTCAGTTTGGTGAGGCCAGTACAGAGGGTAGGAGAAGGGGGACAGCGCAATGGATGAGCAGGCACTGGCATTAAAAGGCCACCATCCATGATGGTGGTGGAGTAGCAGGACTGCTTGCAGGCTCTTGCTCGGGTAATTCCACTCCCATCTGCTTACTTACTTTTTTTCCCCCTTTTTCACTTCTATTCCTTTTCATTCATGTTTGTTTTTGTTTTTCTTTTCTTTGTTTGGTTAGTCAGAGGCACTGGCGTGGCAGCAAGAGCGGGCAGCAGCAAACGGGGCTCCTCCTGGCTGTTGGAGATGATGGCAGTGGCAGCAAAGCTACTCCCTGCTCTGGGCCTCCTGCAACTGGGTATCGCTGGCTCTGCTGCTAGGCCAAGCTGCCACCGCACCAGGAGTCCCACTCCAGCTGCCCTCCTCAAGATGTCGCTTTGCTGGCACTGCTACCTTGAAGAGTTCACTGCCGCCCCGTTCGGTCACTGGAGTGCAGAGCAGGGGCTTCTGGCATTGACAAGGTGGCAGCTGCAGCGGCAGCAGCGTGGTATGCTCAGACAGGGGAGTCATCGAGACGGCAGCGGAGATAGGCACTCCTGGTTTGTGGTCGCAGGAGGCCCAGAGCCTGGACTTCCGGCTATCAACACCCCGGCAATGGCAGCGGAGGCAGTGTGGGCTCAGCATGGGACTCGGCGGCAGCGGTGGCATCAATCTGGACCCAGCGATAAAGAGATGGTGCCTAAAAAGGTGCGACTCCTCTGTTGGTGGGTCTGACGCAGGCGGCAGTGAGATGGTGCAGGGGAATGGAGGCGCACGTACCGCTGGTGAGCCAGCTCAGGGCTCATGGTGAAGGCAGCAGATTGAAGATAACCTCTCTTTCAGTTATATCTTTTTATTCTTTTTATTCTTAAGCTGTTCAAAGTGGCACCGCATTGTGGCATCAGTTGAAACGTTTCGCTGCATTATTCACTATGAAATGCAAGCGACAATAAATCATTCAAATCAATTCACTAATGTCCTTTAGGGAAGGAAACTGCCATCTTTAGCTGGTCTGGCCTACATATGCATTCCAGACCCACAGCAATGTGGCTGACTCTGAAAGGCCCTCTGAGCAATCAGAGATGAGCAATAAATGCTGCCGAGCAAGCAATGCTCCCTTCCCGTTAATAAATTAAAGAACAGTTCAATTCAGGGGCAGAATCAACTGCGACTGTGTTGAACTAGATGCTGGAGCCCAGTAGAGGTGCATAGTGGACTCACGTGATAACTGTTTTTCAACAAAGGAACATTCACTTAACTGACAAAAGATAAACTGACTTAATGAATTCCTTACAAATTAATGCAGATTCTCTAAAGCTGCAGGAGGTCAGGAGCTACATATGGAGCAGAATGTGATGGATGCAAACATAATGATAACCTTCTCAATATTTTTATTTACTCATGGGTGTCGGTGGCTGGCCAGTGTTTATTGCATGTCACATGTCCCTTGAGAAGATGGTAGTGAGCGGCCTTCTTGAACTACTACACTCCAATTGCTATAGGTAGACCTCCAATGCTCCTAGGAAGGGAGTTCCAAGATTTTGCCCCAGCTACAGTGAAGGAAAAGTGATATATTTCCAAGTCTGGATGGTGAGTGGCTTGGAGTGGAAACTACAGTTGGTGGTGTTCCCATGTATCTACTGCCCTTGTCCTTGTAGATGGAAGTGGTGGTTGGTTTGGAATGTGTTATCTAAGGATCTTTGGTGAATTTCTGCAGTGCATCATGATACACACTGCTTCTACTGAGTGTCAATGGTGGAGGGAGTGGATGTTTGTGGATGTAGTACTGAGCAAGAGGGCTACTTTGTCCTAGATGGTGTCAAGTTTCTTGAATGTTTGGAGCTGCACTCATCCTGGCAAGTGGGACATATTCCTTCACTTTTGACTTGTACCTTATAGATGGTGGACAGGCTTTGGAGAGTCAGGAGGCATGTTCCTTGGCCTTTCTTCCTAGCGTCTGATCCGCCCTAGTACTCACCATGTTCATATGGTGAGTCCAGAAGAGTTTCTGGTCAATGGCAACCCCAAGGGTGTTGTTAGTGGGGGCATTCAGTGATGGCAACACTAATAAATGTCAAGCGATGCTGGTAAGATTGCATATTTTAATACTGATGAGCTTTATTTGATAAACATTCACATTTATATGTTAACACATCTTAAATTATCTCCCATACTGTGAATTATTGAGATGCAGTGACTGTGTTAGAGACAAACATGTAACCGTTTAGTCATGATTTCACCTGTCTCTGGAAACCATGTTTAGATTTTTATGGAGTGAAGCGTGTATGTTTTTAAAACTTATTTGTTAGTTTATGCTCCTTGACTTATGCCAGTTTAAATTGTAGTGTCCAGGAATTTATTATTTTTTAATTTATTGATTTGTGGGATGTGAGCATCCTGGCTGGTCAACATTTATTGCCCGGCCCTAGTTGCCTTTGAGAAGGTGGTGGTAAGCTGCCTTTTTGAATCACTGCAGTCCACCTGCTGTGGTCCACAATGCCGTTAGGGAGGCAATTCTAGTATTTTAACCCAGTGACAGTGAAGGAACGGTGTCAGGAGTGTGATGGAATACTGCCCAGTTGCCTGGATGAGTGCAGCCTTAACAACACTCAATAAGCTTGACATCATCCAGGACAAAGTGGCCCGCATGATTGGCACTACATCCACAAACATTCACTCCCTCTACCACCGACGCTCAGTAGCAGCAATGTGTACTATCTACAAGTTGCACTGCAGAAGTTGCACTCCAAGCTACTCACCATCCTGACTTGGAAATATATCACCTTTCCTTCACCATCGCTGGGACAATATCCTGGAATTCTCTCCCTAACAGCACTGTGGGTCAACCAACAGCAGATGGACTGCAGTGGTCCCAGAAGGCAGCTCACCTTCACCTTCTCAAGGGCAAATAGGGATGGTGAATAAATGCTGGCCGGCCAGCAATGCTCACATCACACAATTGAATAATTTTTTTTTTTAATTTCCAAGTCAGCACGGTGAGTGGCTTGGAGTGGAACTTGAAGGTGGTGGTGTTCCTATATATCTATTGCCCTTGCCCTTCTAGACGAAAGTGGTTCCAGATTCTGAAAACATTGCACACTTCCTGACTCCAGCTCACGGCATTATGGTCATTAGCGCCCCAGTTACTCAGACATTTCAGCTCTGGGTTTACTTTGCCCTTGGTGTTATTCATGTCGAAACTGCATGGAATTAAGGATTTTGTTTGGTGATAGGGGACAGTGGAAACTTGGTGATTTAGGTGTTTGGAAGCTTGAAACAAGCATTTTGCAATCACAGAGCACCATCAAAACGAATCGGTGTCCCTCAAAGAATTCACTCCTTTGATTGTTTGGAAAGGTGAAATTAGTATCTGTCCCAGTCACTAGAAGTCATCCAGCCACTTTGTTGATAAACTCCCAAGGCAGCATGCAATGATCCCTTGAAAATGTAGTTGTTATTTGTGGCAGGAATTTTTCAGGAGGTGGATGCTAATAAACCTTTTCGTAAAATTTGAGCCTTCTTTGCCACAGAACAAAGCCTGTGTAGTAGATACCAGGCTGCTGTATGGCTCTGCATCCATGCAGTTTAGCAGGCTGCAACACCCCCGATTTGAACTTGCCCAGGGTGTTTATTTGAAAACCCGGGACTATTTTGGTTGTATTGTCTGCCTGGAACCACACGGTAAATTATCCCTGGAAAATGGTGGCAAATGAACACCCGTGCAAGGAGCAAATTTTACACCTCAGTCTCAGCCTCATTTTAAACTATTTAGTTATTTAAACTTTTTAAATTATTTTAGGGAATGTGGGTATAGCTGGCACAGGCAGCATTTTATGCGAATCCCTAATTTCCCTGAATTGAGTGCCTTGTTCAGACAGAGGACCGTTAAGAGTCAACCACATTGCTGTTGGTATTGAGTCACTTGGACACCAGACCAGATATGGATTTCCTTTTCCAACGGACATTGGTGAACCAGACGGTATTTTTTGACAACAATCAATAGGTGTTTCATGGGGCTTGCCTCATATTCCAGACTAATTAATCGAAATTCATAGTGAATTGAATTTAATTGCCATAATAGCAGCCATGGATTCAAAATTAGAACAAACAACCATTATTAATCACTATGCCAGCATCATTCCCACCTCTCTGTACCTTTGATTGTTCTCTCCCGTATTACGAGTGCGACAGGGTAAAACACTCACTTGATGTAAAAAGAACCAGCTGAGTAGCTTTGTTGCAAGTAATTTCCTGTCTGGAATATTTTGGAAGCATATTTGCTGGATGATGTGGAACTGGCTCCATCAAGCTACTTGAATGTTTAGAGGTTTCAGACCAACCCAGGGAAACATGTGCCCTCTCACTGACCCGTCATTTTTAGATTGCAGCCAACATCCAGGGATTGAACATAAAGGAAGGGTTTTGCTTTAGATGGGAGCTGGTTTACACTAATCTTCAACATCCTCAACAAATTGCACAGGGAAGGCAGAATCAGCAGACGTGGGAGACCAGATGCAATCTTGAACATTCCAGAACTCTCTGGGTTTAGTTTAAACAAAATTGACAGATCTCCCTCGCCTTGTAATACAACAGCGCTTTTAAAATGGTGTTTTAAAGAAGCTGAAAGACTTTCTGATGAGGAGGCAAATTCCTCCCTTCCCCCATCCTTCCTCTCTCATTAGAAACATTAACCCTCTCACATATTTACATGTTGGACCTCTGGGTCTTAGAAATTCAAAGCCCTGTGTCTGTTTCTCAGATACTAAGCAAGGACATAATGTGTCAAAATGGTATAAACAAACATGGTTATGTTTCTGGCTGAATTGGTATTCCATCTACCACCAGAAATATTTAAATTACCGCACGTTGTTTAAATTCAGGCTTTCTGTGTGGCTGCAGGATTTTTTTAAACTTGGATCTGCTACTGCAATGCTAGTTCCATTACGTGCTAAATCTGCCTGGCAACTTGGCATCAAGACATAGGCAGGGTGCTGTTTGCAAAAATTGCTAGAAACATTTTACTAAACTTTGGTTTGTGCTGCTTTGATATGTTAACCTGATCACTTTAATATGACCAAAAGACCATAAGACAAAGGGCAGAAATTAGGCCATTCAGCCCAGTGAGTTTGCTCCCCCATTCATTCATGGCTGAGAAGTTTCTCAACTCCATTCTCCGGCTTTCTCCCCATAAACCTCGATCCCCTTGACAATCAAGAACCTATCTATCTCTGTCATAATTATACACAATGACCTGACCTCCGTAGCCTTCTGTGGCAGTCAATTCCGTAGATTCACCACTCTCTAGCTGAAGAAGTTTTTCCTTATTTCCAATCTAAAAGGTCTTTCCTTTACTCTAAAGCTGTACCCTCGGGTCCTAGTCTCTCCTACCAATGGAAACATCTTCCCAACATCCACTCTGTCCAGGCCATTCAGTATTCTGCAAGTTTCAATTAGATACCCCCTCATCCTTCTAAACTCCATCGAGTATAGACCCAGAGTCCTCAAACGTTCCTCATATGTTAAGCTTTTCATTCCTGGGACCATTCTCGTGAAACTCCTCTAAACCCGATCCAAGGCCAGTACAACTTTCCTGAGATATGAGGCCCAAAACGGCACACAATATTCCAAATGTGGCCTGACAAGAGCCTTATAGAGCCTCAGAAGTCCTCTCAATATAAATACCAAAGTTGCATTTGCCTTCCTAAATGCTGACTCAACGTGCAAGTTTACCTTGAGAGAATCCTGGACTAGAACTCCCAAGTCTGTTTGTACTTCAGACTTCTGAATTTTCTCCCCATTTAGAAAATATTCCATGCCTCTTTTTTGCTTACCAAAGTGCATGATGTCACACTTTCCCACGTTGTACTCCATCTGCCACTTCTTTGCCTACTGTCCTAACCTGTCCAAATCATTCTGCAGCCTCCCCGCATCCTCAGCACTACCTGTCCCTCTACCTATCTTTGTATTGTCTGTAAAAACTTAGCCAGAATGCCTTCAGTTCCTTCAGCTAGAACATTAATGTGTAAAGTGAAAAGTTGTGGTCCCAACACTGACCCTTGTGGAAACTACTTATCACCGGCTGCCAACCTGAGAAAGACCCTTTTAACCCCACTCTCTGTTTTCTGTCAGAGAGCCAATCTTCTACCCATGCTAGTACCTTGACTCTAACACCTTGGGCCCTTATCTCACTCAGCAGCCTCCTGTGCAGCACCTTCTCAAAGGCCTTCTTGAAGTCCAGGTAGATAACATCCATTGGCTCTCCTTGGTCTACCTGCACGTTTCTTCCTCAAAGAATTCTATTAGATTTGTCAGGCATGACCTCCCCTTGATGAAGCCATGCTGAATTTTCCCTATTTTACCATGCACCTCCAAGTATTCAGAAATCTCATCCTTCACAATGGACTCTAAAATCTTACCCACGACCAAGGTTAGGCTAATTAGCCTGTCATTTTCAGTCTTTTGCCTTAGTCCCTTTTTAAACAAGGGTGTCATGTTAGCGATTTTCTGGTCCTCTGGGGCCCTCCCTGACTTTAGCGATTCCTGAAAGATCACCACTAACTCCTCCACTATCTCTTCAGCTATCTCCTTAAGATCTCTGGGGTGTAGTCCATCTGGTGTTAGTGATTTATCCACCTTCAGGCCATTCAGTTTTTCTAGCACCTTCTCCTTGGTGATGGCCACCACATGCAGCTCTGTCCCCTGACTCTCGAATTTTTGAGGAGAGATGGGCCTGATAAAAGCTTGGTGCGTTCAGAGACAGGGTGGGGGAAGGGATGATGAGACGTGCTAAATAGCTCTCTGTTTGCAACAAACTAAATTCTGATCAGTTTATTATTTTCCTTCCTTTTTTAGTTTTGATTTGTATCACTTAATTCTGGCTTCAGCTTGCAAGAGTCAGGACTTGATAACTGGGCCTTTCTAGTTCTACTCCTCAGTTAATCTGTAGGAACAAACAGATTTTGTTTAAGAAATAGGAGCATGAAGAGGCCATTCCTTCTTGAGACCCATTCAATAAAATCACAGCTAATCTTGCACTGCAAAGCCATTTTGCCCATGTTAGCATTTATCCCCTGATATTTTTAAAATGTAACATCACCCCAGACCTACCCCACCCTTCAATGCCCCTAAAGTACCCAAAAACCAGGAGAAACATTTTTCTTGCATCTATCCTGATCATCCTTGCAAGAATTTTTACGCTTGAATGAGATAGACACATAGAGCTGTGTAGCAAGGAAACA
Source organism: Rhincodon typus (assembly GCF_021869965.1). Classification (NCBI taxonomy): domain Eukaryota; kingdom Metazoa; phylum Chordata; class Chondrichthyes; order Orectolobiformes; family Rhincodontidae; genus Rhincodon; species Rhincodon typus. The sequence continues at coordinate 67,866,431 of NC_063345.1, forward strand.
GACCCTTCAGTCCACTCATTCTCACTGACCAGATATCCTAAATTAATCTAGTCCCATTTGCCAGAATTTGGCCCATATCCCTCTAAACCCTTCTAATTCATGTATCCATCCAGATGCCTTTTAAATATTGTAATTGTACCAGCCTCCAGCACATCGTCTGGCAGCTCTTTCCATACACACACTACCCTCTGCAGATGTAGTCAGACTTTATGAATAATGGGAATAGCAAATTATTAATGGTCTGAGTAACTTAACAAAATCAGTGATTAATTATACAGGTATTTCAGTGCATTAACAGATATTCATCACTATAGTGATCAGAATCTGAGGATGTCCTGGTCATAAGCTTATCTTAGGGTTAAACATATAGGAAGCTGGTTGATCACTTTACTGCATAGACTAATGGCTACATTCAGTGCATTTGAAAATTCTTTCCTTCCTTCCCAGGAATGTATATCTTAACGTCAGGCAACAGGTCAAAGAGCTACTTTTGACAGGGGAAATTAATCTGTTGGGTCTGGATCTTTAGTTTTGACTGAACTCACTTTACACATCAGTCCTCATACTTGAGCTGGCTTTACTCTGTCAATTCTTTGAATTTGAGAACTTGTTCCATGTCTCTGCTCATAGCTGCTGGAACCCCCTGAGATGCTGATCTGTAAAGAGAACTGTCTACATTTGCTAGAAACAGGTTTTCAGAGGACAGTGAAAATCAAAGTGAACTAACAGAGAGCCTGCTACTCCCTCAAGTGAAAAAGAGAAAAGCCTGCTTTCTGGAAAAAGAAATCACAATAGACTGTCTACTATTGCTCCTACCACAGATCATCTCCATCTCATGGATACACTATGTCAGGATTTTAGTTTCAGTTGAAAATTATCCCTACATTCACTGAATGACACTTCAGTCACAAGGTGCCAACATCCCAAACCGTCTTGTGCACCCTCACAATCCCATCTTTCACTCATCAAACCTGTCAATCTGCAGTCTGTGACTGTCACTGAGTGCCTAACACATAAAGAGGACAGAAGTCACACCTTCATTTTCTGATGTTTTCCACAAATTCATCTTGTTTTTGAAGGGTATGTTTGAACATGTAACCGTGGAGTAGTGACAGGACATTTTAAATGAGAGACAGCATTTTTTACATTGGACAAGAAACAAATCAATCTTCCTGTTGCAATCACCGGACTGGTTTCACAACAATAATTCGATCATTGCTTTTCTCTAGCATAACTAACTCAGGGTTCACTTTAGGTAAAAGATATTCACTGCATTCAGTTCCAAAGCAGAACCTTTCAAAAAAGATTTTCAGGGGATGTGTGCATCTCTGGCTAAAACAGCATCTATTGCCCAGAGGGCAGTTAATGGTCAACCAAATTGTTGCTAAGGGCTTTATTGACAATTGAAATTAGACCAGATCTCTATTTTATGGAATTCATACTTCATAATCTGCAATGGTAGGATTTGAACCCATAGTCTAAGGTACTTGATTGCTAGTCCACAGTGTTACTACCATGCCACCATCTTCCCCTGCAAGTTGCATGCTCAGTATTCAAGATAACAGTCTTACTGAAGACACTGGCTCCCAAGAAAACCTCAAGGCCAGACATTAATCATCAGTAGGTGAAATTTCTGAACTGAGATCATTAGATTTTGTTAGAAGGATATGGAACTAAGGTAGAGGTCCAAGAAGGATCTGTTACGATCAAGCTCAAAGCATTTCAAAAGAGCTTGGCTGACTGTTTGGACAATAGCTCAATGTGTGCAAATAACTAGGGTCAATCTTAAACAGCTGATCAAGATGAGGCACAAGGTCAAAAAAGCACCATATAAGAAGATTAGTGCTCCTTACATCATTCATCATCAATGACTGAAGAACTGGGTGTTGTAATTCTTTATACCATTCAGCAGAAACTGAACCAGTCTCTGAGAGATCTGAGCTTTCTAGCATGCCGATAGTACATAAATGAGCAGTGGCTCTAATTTCAGGTACTGTTCTTAATTTCTACTCATACTTCTAAAGATAAAGGTTGTGAGTATGTCTTTTTTTTTAAAGTGGCCTCTAATAGACTCATACCATTTTTATTGTGTTGTTTAATACCAAAAGCCATGAGTTTGGGTTCAGAACAGACTGAAGAGAAGGCAAAGTCAAGAACTCCTTTCAGGCTTGGACATCTTTAAAATACTGTAATTCTACATAAGACAAAACACTAAACTACATGGTATTCAGATATATACCAGGCTCTAATCACACTCATGTTATTTAACAACTGTCCCACAAACATTATTGCCGCATGTTAGGTGATCTGCTCCTCATGACTGTCTACATGCTTTTTTTCTCTCTCTTCCTCTCTGTATCCTTCACATGTTAAGACCTCAATCAAACCAACTAACATTCAACTTCATCTATACTGTGCTATCTATGCCCAGTAAGGAGCATTATCAAAAGGTTGCTCCAGGGTCATAAAGCCTTAATACAATAGATTGCAATGTCACGTCATCACTGACCTTCACTTTAATTTTCCATCAGACCAGTCACAGCTATCAGAAGTATTAGTTAATCAATTGTGCATATATGCGTCAGGCAGCTGCCTTGTTTACTGAAACCAGCCCAGTTCATTAGCAGCATGAAAGGCCATTCAGTTTTTAGAGGGCAAAAATGTGAGGGGCTGAATATACACAATTCCTGCTTGGGTTTATTGAAGTCTTCTGAAAGATGAACAGGAGAAATCTGCTTCTCACCCGCACCCGCCTCCTACTTTTCTAATCCACCCTCATATATCCCACCTATTTGCCCAGACATGCCATCAATATAAACCATTCAATTTCATCAACATGCATGAAAATACACCATTCCACTAATATTTAGTTGGGCAGTGATCTATATCACTGCTCCAATCTCTGTTAATCTTGGCAGTTGACATAGGAAAGAACTAGCATTGATATTGACCCTTCAAATATACCCCAAAGTAGCCCCTGCTATAATGTATGACATACCAGAGTGGGATAGCATGCACAAGAAGGATTAACATGATTCCCCATGTAGACACCAGCTCTCTGCTCTAGTATACAAACCAATCCTGCATGAAGCAATGAAGTGTACAATATAGTGCACATCGGAGTATTATCGAACTGTCATCACTGGGGCTGGCTTAACTTGGTCCATACTCGTTTCATCCTAGGTTCTTGCTGAAGTAAGTACATTGATGACTATTACACAACCCAGAGCTGAAAACAGAAAGGCTTGTACTCCAAATTATTACTGCAAATATTACCCATCATCAAATGCTGGAAACTGCACCTCGAAGCTGGTGGGGGAGGGGAAATTTCAATATACCACCTTCCAGGTCTTTTTAATATTATTCGACTACAGAGCTTCCTGAAGTGTAAAGAGCAGATTAAATTCAGGCAATACACTTTTGGAGGGTTTTAGTGGAGATTTTCTACATTGTGAAGGAAACAAGGAACTCTGATACAGTCCTTTAATGATAAAGGTTTCTGAGACTTCTTTCTTGGACAGCATGGTAGCTCAGTGGTTAGCACTGCTGCCCCACATCACCAGAGAACTGGGTTTACTTCCAGCCTCAGGCGACTCTCTGGGTGGAGTTTATATGTTCTCCCTGTGTCTGCATTGGTTTCCACTGGCAGCTCTGGTTTCCTTCCATAGTTCAAAGATGTGTAGGCTAGGTGGATTGGACACACTAAATTGTCAGTTGTGTCCAGGGGATGTGCAGGCTAGTTGGGTTTGCCATGGGAAATGTGGTGTTACAGAGATAGGGTCAGTCTGTGTGGGATGCTCTTTGGAGGGTTGGCGCAGACTCAATGGGCTAAATGGCCTCTTCCTACACTGTAGGGTTTCTATGACTAACTTTGAATGATATTCAAATGGAATTATTCGATAAGGTATATTTTCCTTCCAAACAATGTGTGCAGTTCTGTTGAACCATTTTATGTGCATGTTCAGCTCTGTGAGTCGGTGACAAACAATTGCTTATCTGTAACCCTGATCAGCAAAATCAATCAGTGTTACACAATTCACCAGGGGATTCCCAAGAATACCATTTAATCATATTAAATGGATTTTTAACACTATAGTACAGAGAAGCAATACACTGAGACATTAATGTACTAGCAAAAAGGTCAGTATTAAGGCAGTGGTGCAATGTCAGAGGGTCAGTACAAAGTGACTGCAGCACTGTCAGAGGGTCAGTACTGAGGGAGTGCTGTACTGTGAGAGGATCAGTACTGAGGGATTGCTGCA
>NC_063345.1:67870702-67875466 GCF_021869965.1 Rhincodon typus
AGGGTCAGTACCGAGGGAGTGCTGAACTTTTGGAGGGTCAGTGCTGTGGGAGTGCTGCACTGTAGAGGCTCAGTCCTAAGGAGTGCAGCACTGTCTAATTGTCATTACTGAGGAAATGCAGCACTGTCAGAAGGTCAGCACTGAGTGAGCACTGCACTGTTGGAGGATCAGTAGTGAGGGAGTGCTGCACTTTTGGAGCATTTAATGCTGCTCCAAAGGCCACAAGCTATCTATTAATTAGATTTCCATTTTAAAAAATCTCAAGCGTTATTTCTTCCCCCTACAAGTGACCCAAACCACATAGTATTTATGGCCAACAAAGAAAGCTATGATTCATTAGAAAACTGTGCATTAATTCTAGTCAACTGCTTTCATCAGTTACTGCAGAAGTGTTGCACACATAATTTTGAAACCATACAGACCTATGAATAGTATGTATGAATATGGTCAATGACTGTTTGTCTGAAATCTGCTGATTCCTAGAATAACTCATTCTCTGGAGAATGTTATTCCTCCCATCAGTGTTGTCGCCGTACTAACTGTCGTTTCTCATCCATTGCTTTTAATGGTCATAGTGTACTGTGTACAATTGGTGATATTGCATCTTCCTATTTCAGATGCCTGTACATATATGTCTGCACTTTTGAACATGTAACTGCTCACCATGAATTATTGAGGTGATAACTGCTCTGCACAAGTCCCAAGTTGGCACATAGGCCAGGTCTTGTTCAGAACGTTGAATATTCGCATTCGGATTGGTTCTCTAAAGTTCAACTCTGGCACTGATTTGGTAATTTTAAAGATGTCAAATTCTACTTTCTGTATTTCATCGTGGTTTTATCAATTAGGCCTGGTTTACTTCTGACTTCAGTAACTTTTTTTTTGCTTTTGGGGAAGTAGTTTGGGTGCAACATAACATTTTATTGCCACTTGACCTCTGTATGCCCAATAGTCTCTCACAACAACAAGTGTGTCCTTGGCATCTCAAGCCATCCTTTCATCACTACTTCCTGCAGCATTTGGAAAGTTTCATCCTGTGTGTAGTTTTTGATTCAAACAAGATGCTTGTCTTTCAGACTTAATGTCTGTGCTGGATTGAATTCCATAGTATGTTGAGCTGTTGGTTCTCATTGAATATGGAAAATTTCAGTCTCTGATCTCGCATCCTCAACTTTCTTCATGCCTCAGCAAATGATTTAAGTCTTTGCAGATGCCCTGGAGTAGATAGAGTTGGCATAAGGAAGGTATTTTTAAGCGGCTTGTGGTTTGATTCCATTGTCATTTGTGTCTCTTGAACAGGCAATGATTAATAACCTCACAAGCAAAGAAAATTGACACGTGCTTTTTCTTAATTTGAGTGCAAGGTTGTTCACTTGGCATTAACATCCTAGATGTAAATGCAACTGGTTGTCCCTGAAACATGAAGACTGCACCAGGTCCTGTCTCGCTAGCAACACATTTCTAGGTGATATCATCCACGGAGGCTGCAGGACTTCAGTGCACTGGCACTGGCATTAGTAGCTGTTTTATTCTCGTGAAAGCTGATTCTTGTTCTGTTCCCCAATACCACTGCGCATTCTCAGCAGGGAGGTTGCAAAGCAGTTCACTCTGATGACAAATTAACCATGACCTTTGCAAAATAGTTCATGAATCTAAAAAATCACTGCACTGCTTTCATATATGTTGTTAGCTACATCTCTAATAAAGATTCCTCCTTGTCAGGATCCAGGCAATGTCATTTTGCTCTCAGTATATGTGCTTAGCATTAGACATCTTCAATTGGCATCTTTTGTTGTCCAGCTTCAGGTTCACCTAGTGAGCTTTCCCTAGCAGTGTTGCCAAGTTCTGATTATTATCTGTACTGAGCTCTTCCAATGTATCACCACAGCCTTTGACTGGTAGATCATTCACATGTAACTTCTTGCTATTAGAATCATTCCATCAATTCACTTTAACCCCACTTCAGGTCTACAATTTTGGATCATCATCTTGAGCCGCTTTGCTCAGGTTGGCAAAGCTCATGATGTTGCACATAGCACTGATGACACTTTAATTCATTTGATGTTATCCTTGAGTAGTCATCACTCGAACAGTCAAAACTCAATTATTCTTTTTAGATCTGAGGATACCAACCTCTTGTATGGTGTACAGTGATTGATCTGAATCATCATCCGATATGGCTTTAACATCCATCTTTATGGGCCTGTCTTATGTCGCTCTAGCTAAACATTTCTGTGCAAAGTGATTCAGTTTCTTGCAGTTAGCAGACTGCTTTCCCCATATTGGACATGCTTTCTTTTCTTTACATTGGAGTCCTCTTCAACATTTACATAATATCCTCTGCCCTTGAGCTTACTGCTGGCTCTTCTGTAGGTATTTGTTATTTTTTTAAAAATGTTGTTCTCATTCAGCCTGGACTTCTCTCAGCATATTGCAAAGACTCATCTGTTCTCTCACTCATACTCTGTAGTTGATAATTGGCAACTTCAGAGATGCTGCATTTGTTGATATGCTCTTCTCCTCTCTGAGCGGAATGCTCTCAAGGCAGAATCTCTAAGACAATCCTATCTCTGATGCTGTCCCTAAATCTTAGCTATGTGTGGATATCAGCTGAGATAGTGATACTGGAAGGAGCAGTGAGAGATAAGCATTCCTGGGTTGTGTTCAGAACCTCCTGCAGCAATATGTGCCCTGTCCAACAAGAAAGCTAGCATGGCTAGATCTAGTTCTTGGGAATGATGTGGGCCGAGTGACAGTTGGGAAACTTTTAGAAGACATTGGTGAAAACATTGTAAAGATTAAGATGACAGTAGAGAATTAGAAATAACAAGGTGTAGAGCTGGATGAACACAGCAGGCCAAGCAGCATCAGGGGAGCAGGAAGGCTGACGTTACATTGGTTATTCCAGAGTAATTAACTGGTGGAAAACTGCATTTGTGAGTTGGTCAGGAGTAAAATGGCTACTATCCCTGCCTATCAAGCTGGAGACCGGGGTTCAGTTCCCCACTGGGGAGGGTCTAAGCTTTTGGGGCGGCATGGTGGCTCAGTGGTTAGCGCTATTGCCTCACAGTGCCAGGGACACGGGTTCAATTCCACCTTCTGGTGACTGTCTGTGTGGAGTTTGCACACTCTCCCCGTGTCTGCATGGGTTTCCTCCGGATGGTCTGGTTTCCTCCCACAGTCCAAAGATGTGTGCAGGTTAGGTGGATTGGCTGTGCTAAATTGCCCATAGCGTTCAGGAATCTGTAGTTTACGTGGGTTATGGGGGGATGGGTCTGGGTGGGATGCTCTGAGGGTCAGTGTGGACTTGTGGGACCAAAGGGCCTGTTTCTGCACTGTAGGGATTCTGTGATGGAGTGAGAACAAAGCTAGGCCAAATATATTGGAGCCAATGGTGGGAAAACTGAACAATGGACTACCTTCAAAGAGGAGATGGTTAGGGCACAGTCAAAATATGTTCCCACAAAAAACAAAGTCAGGTCAAACATATCCAGATCTCCCTGGATGACGAAGGTGATAGAAATTCAGTGGAACAAAAAGTGTGCTTATGAAAGGTGTCAACTAATTTAAAAAGTGAGAGCCAAGCTGAATACAGAAGGTTCAGAAGAGAGGTTGGAAAACACATGTGAAAAACAAGGGAGATTATGTGAAAAGACTGGCAACGACTATAAATATAAATTCTAAAGTCTACTCTAAGCACAACAATAAAAGGAGCCAATTGGGCAAATAAAGGGCATTTACATTTAAAGGTAAGAGGCACAGTTGAAGTGTTAAATGAATTTTTTGCATCTGTCCTTACCTACAAGTCAGATTTTGCCAAGGCCTGTGGTGATGGTGGAGGAAACTCACTCACTAGAAGTGTTTAAAATTAATAAGGAGCAAGTTTGCATAATCTGTTGATATTAACTTGATAAGGTATCAGAACCAGATGAGATACATCGAAAGATTTTGAAGGAGTGAATGTGGAATTTGCAGAGGTCTTGCCATTTATATTTCAAACTCTGTGGATTTGGGTGATGCTGGAGAATTACATTATTGCAAACATTACACCCTTATGCAATTTTGACCCCAGGCGTCTTCCCTCTCATAGGTTGTAAAAGAAGAAGAGCAAAATAATTTTAACCACTATCCTGGCCTATATTTATTCTGTCTACAGTTATCATCTGATCTTTCTCTATTTACTCTTTGTGGGAGTTTGCTGTGCACATATTGCTTTCTTCCATTCCCTACAACGTTTCAAATGAACCTAATGGATTTAGAACATTTTGTGACATCCTGATGTCATAAAAGGTGCTAAATCAATGTAAGTATTGTTTTGTTTTCCTTTCATTGAAGATATTGATAAGAGTAAGTTATTGTTTTAAATCATTTTTGGGGAGGAAGGCAGTTCTTATACTCTGCTTATAATGAAGAAGTTGTTGGATATACAAATACATGCCACAATAATTATTGCAAGATGTTGACTTGCTGAATTGGAGCCAACTCAATATAAATATAATCATGGAAAATTATACAACTAGCAAAGAGATTAGTCTGTCATGTTGATAATATAGGCACATATGTATTGAACAGAAAACTAGCAAAAGTCAGCCTACAGCTGGTTAAAGTCCCAAAAGAGCAAACAAATCTATCACAAATCTGAATACAAACCAACTAATACAGAGAATGAAATAACAAGGTGTAGAGCTGGATGAACACAGCAGGCCAAGCAGCATCAGAGGAGCAGGAAAGCTGATGTTTCGGGTCTAGACCCTCCTTCAGAAA
>NC_063345.1:67875866-67891956 GCF_021869965.1 Rhincodon typus
CCTTCTTCAGAAATGCATTTCTGAAGAAGGGTCCAGACCCGAAACGTCAGCTTTCCTGCTCCTCTGATGCTGCTTGGCCTACTGTGTTCATCCAGCTCTACACCTTGTTATCTCAGATTCTCCAGCATCGGAAGTTCCCACTATCTATGATTCTTCAGGCTCTGCTTTCCATTTAGCTGCTCTTATTTCCGGCTAAATACACCTTAAGGGAGTAGTGAATAATCTGGTTAGAAAGCATTGACCTGAAACACTAAGTGAAATCTTATAGATGCCTGAATAACATAGGCCATGGCGAGATTTGAGGCAGAATCATGCGAGGCTTCCAGCGAGGCCTATCCCAATGTTGGAAGCAACTTGCTGCATCTTTTATTCAATTCCCAGTGGTTGAGGTGCGATTCTCATTAGGCAGTGGTGAGTTGCCTATTATGGAAGATTATTGCTCGTTAACAATCTTATTAACTGTGCATCTCACCTCATTAATTTCTACCGTCCCAGGTACATCGTGATTTCAGCTCACCGCTGGCTCCAAAGGACCTCCAAGTGGGGCACTGGCGCCAACATCTCAGGACAGGTTCCATGAGCACTGGCCACATACATCCCATGTCCTTCGACATTGGCAACCAACATGTACCAGCATTTCATGGCACATCAATACTGAGTTGGAACCTGTCCTTGCTGCAGCAAGAACACAGTGTGCGCTCTGGGACATGCACCCAGCTCATGGTCTGGACCAGGCTATATCTCACACTGAGCCTACCTGGATACTGACAGCATCCCTGCCTTGTGTGGCATTGCCTTTTTGCATCTTGCCTCCTCAGCCAGAGGTATCAGGTTCGCCTTACTGCTGTATTGCCATGCCATTTGATGCAGATACAAAGGAAGGAGGCCTCTCATGGTTGTTAGCAGTCCTCAGTCAAGTCAGTGGGGATAGCCTTCACATAAAAGACCCCAGTATGTTAAGTCAAGGGCTGTCTTTGATACCAATCCAGGGGTATGGAAACAGTCTGTCAGCCACTTGGGGCAGTCACAGTTACAGGAAGGAGCTGAAGGTCATGCAGTCCATGACTTCTCTGTTCTCTTCCTGGATTCAGAGAGACGCAGGTGTAAAGGGAGATGCAAGTGTGTGGCACAAATGTTACTGTTGGTGCAGGTGGGGAGGTGTCCCGAGTGAGTGAGTAGGCAGTGCCGAGGGTATACAGGATTAGTGGTCTCGGAGGATGGGTTGGTAACTGAGGGAAGATGTGAGAGAGGTCAAACATTGGCCTTGGTGGGTGGTGGTGCAGTAACAGAGACAGGGAGTGTGAGCTATCAGAGAGAAGCTGGTGGCAATTACTCTGCTCAAGTAGAGAAGCTCATTGACCTTCTTCGTACACTGCTGAGCATTCCTCCAGATAGCTGAGAGTGCCCTAATCTGGGTGGCAATGTTGGGCCACAGGCATTGTGGCAATATTTGAATCAATTTATTCAGAGATCCTTGGGCAAAGTATCAAACTGGCTTCTTTCTATGAGTAAATTAACAAGCATGGTTTATTTAAAACATTGAGGAATGTTTGGTTTTTTCAGCGTAGACCAATACTGTGTTTATAATAACCATACATATATCGCCCATTCACTGTTGTTTATCATGTGTCTGGATGATGTATTGTGATTGGACTAAAAGGTAACAACAAATGCTAGTTTTTCCAATGAGGAGTTAAAAGCTAAAAACGGAGGATTAAAACAACATGGCATCCTTCCAAAAGATGGCGTAATGCTTACCCGGGATCTAAGAGACTGAAACAAGTCTCCTGCTGTGCATTACTCTCCAGTGTTTAGCGAAACAGAGAATCATCGAATAATGAAGCACAGAAAGAAGCCACTTGATCATTTATGTTTGTACAAACTTCACCACCTTTACCCTCCAACCAAGACAAAATCTCCCCTTCAAATATTTATCTAATTCCAGTTTATACGTTACTATTAAATGCAACATTCTTCAGGCGACACATTCCAGATAAAATCAACTCTCTACATAACAAATTTCTCCTCATCTCCCCCACCTTTTTGTTTTGCCAATTATCTTAAATCTGTTTCTTCATGGTTGTCAACTGCACTGGCATTACAAACTGTTTTTTTCTTCTCAATCAAATCCCTTTACAATTTTGATCACCCAGTTAAATGTCACCATACGCCTCTCTGCTTCAAGCTGAAAATCCCCAGCTTCTCTGGCACTGTTACATTCCTATAAATTTCCTTTAAATGCTCACTGAATGTTTGATGTTTTTCCATATGTGGATTGTTCATAAATGGGTACAATTATGAATATTTTTAATCAGTTGGCTCAAACGTGTTAAATTCACCTCTGGATTAGGCGGGATTTCAGAGTAGGCCTTCTGGGTCAGTGGTAGGGACACTTCCACTGTATCACAACAGTTCCCAGGGTTCAATGATATACTGTTAACTATCTGCACCATCCAGTAGATACATACAGATTAAGACTTCTTCACAGGAAGGGGTGCTGTGGCAATGTGGTACTGTCATTAGACATCCAGAGAGCCAGCCTAATACACTGTGGATGTGATTTGGCATCCCACCCTACAAGATGTTAAAATGTGAATCAATTCATACATTTGCAACTGAAAGCTTGTCTAATAGTGGCCATGAAAAAACCATCTAGTTTACACCTGCAATAGACAAAACTAAGTGACCCCACTACCAATGGATCAGATCTAAGATCAGCAGTCCTACCACACCTTGTCATGAATGGTGGCGGATAATTAAATAATTAACAGGAGATTGTGGCTTCACAAATATCCCCATCCTCAATGATGGGGGAGTCCCATAAATTGGGGCAAAACCCAAGGTTGAAGCATTTTCAATCCCCTTCAGCCGAAGTGCTGAGTAGATGATAGATCTCGGCTGGCTCCTGAAAGACAAACAGTCTGTTTTTTTTTCTGGATGATGTCAGGCTTCTTGAGCACTGTTGGAGCTGCTCACACCCTGATTTGTGCCTTGTAAATGGTAGGCAAATTTTGGGGAGACAGAAGGTGAGTTATTTGCTGCAGCTTCCCAACACTTGAGCTGCTCTTATAGCTATCGTATTTCTATGGCGAGTCCAGTTAATTTTCTGGTTAGTGGTAACTCCCATGTCTCCTACAGGAGATAGTTATTGCCTGTCACTTCTGTGTTATGAATATTACTTGCCACCTTTCAACACAAGCCTTGACATTGTCCAGGTCTTGTTGCATTAGGACATAGATTGTTTTAGTATCTGAGGAGTTGTGAATGGTGCTGAATATTGTGCAATCATCAGTGAACATCCCCATTTTTGACCTTATGATGGAAGGAAGGTCATTGTTGAAGCAGTTGAACTGGTTGGGTGTAGAAAACTACCCTGAGGAACTCCTGCAGGGATGTCCTGCAGCTGAGATGACAGACCTCCAACATCCACAACCATCTTCCTATGTGCTAGCTATGATTCTAACCAGAGGAAAGTTTGCCCTCAGATACCCATTGATGCCAGTTTTGCTAGGCCTCCTTGATGCCACACTTGGTTGAATGCAGCTTTGATGTCAAGGGCTATCACTCCCACCTTAACTCTAGAATTAAGCTCTTTTGTCCATGCTTAAACCAAGGCTGTAATGAGGTCAAGAGCTGAGTGGTCCTGGTGGAATCCAAACTGGGCATCACTGAGCAGGTTATTGCTGAGCAAATGCTGCTTGATAGCACAGTTGATGGCACTTTCCGTCACTTTGAGAAACACTTCCTCATGTTTGAGAGTAAGCTTATGGGGTGGTAATTGGTCAGATTGTATTTGTCTTGCTTTTTGTGTATAGGATATGCCTGGGCATTTCGCCACATTGTTCAGTAGATGCAGCTGCTGTAACTGTACTGGAAGAGCTTGACTAGGGGTGCGGCAAGTTCTGTAGCACAGGTCTTCAGTATTATTGCTTGAGTATTGTTTGGGTCCATAGGCTTTGCAGTATCCAATTCTTCCAACGGTTTCTTGATTTCATGTGGAGTGAATCAAATTTGTTGAAGACTGGTATCTGTAATGCTGGGGGCCTCTGGAAGAGGCCGAGATGGATCATTCACTCAGGCTGGATGGATGCAGATACTTTAGCCTGATGCACTGGGCTCCCCCATCAATAAGACTGGAGATGTTTGTAGACCCCTCATCCTCTTGATAATTTTTTAATTGTCCACAGTCATTTACAAATGGACATGGCAGGACTACAGAGCTTAGATCCAATCCATTGGCTGTGGGATTACTTATCTCTGTCTATCACTTGCTGTTTCTGCTGTTTGGCACACAATTTATCCTGTGTTGCAGATTCACCAGGTTGACACCTCATTTTTAGGTATGTCTGGTGCTGCTCCTGGAATGGCATCCTATGCTATTTGTTGAATCAAGGTTGATCCTGTTGGGTTTGATGATATTGGTAGAGTGGGGAATATGCTGGGCCATGAGGTTACAGATTGTATTGAAGTACGTACTGCTGCTGCTGATGGCCTACAGTACTTTATGGGTACGCAGTCTTGAGTTACTTCACTTTCACTGGATAAAGACCATGGAACTCCCTCCCCAACACCCAAGGACAGCGGATCAAGAAAGCAGTTCAGCTCCCACTGTCCTGATACAATTAGGGATGGGCAATTAATGCTGGCCCTGCCAGTGATGCCTACATCCTGTGAACTAAAAAGGAAACATGTCGTTCACTAACCCGGCCTCCTCCACTGAGCCTAAACAATAGATAGAGTCCTAGCTGATTCACAAAATCCAATCAGAACTTTCACTACTAGCGCCAGTACTGGAATGTCTCTTACTATCAAATATGACAAGGGCAGGTTGGTATGATGATGTGGGTTAGCATTGGGATCTCACACCTCACTCTTTGCTTGTGCAGGTGATTTCTCCAAATGGAGAGAATAGATCTTTCTGAATTTGCTGTGAGAAGCCAAGATGTTTCGTCGTCAAAACTATTGAGAGTCTTGATAGGAATTTGTAGCCTTATTTCTGAGGGGTAACCAAGCAGTTATTAACTTTTTTCCCCTTTGATGCACACATTATGGTATTAGTAATTGCCAGTCACTGAGCTGCAAGTTATTACTTATCTGTAAATAAATATCTACAATTATGAAGACAGTTAAACATATATAAAACACAGTGAGTCCAAACTAAAGATTGGTGATTCTTTGATTATACAACAACAAACTGTGTTTGTCTAGCATCTGTCCTTTAGCTAAACGACTCAACAGACTTGACAGAAACATAATCAAAAAAGTCCAGTCAGATATTGGGTTAGGTCAACAAAAGCTTGGTCATTAAAGGAGATCAAGGCAAAGAAGGTTGGGATTAGTGATCCAGAATTTGTGGCTTTAACAGCTAAAGGCATAATCGGTTGTCAGTGGTCACAGTGAACAAACTGAAAAAAGCTGTGAAAAAACTGCAACCAATTTCTTAATCATTACCCCATAAACTGTTTCTGGCTAGCTGGAAAATATCCAGCTGTGTTTGATTTAAGGATATTTTCAAAATGCAAGCCGCAAGAAACTGCACTGAGACAGTACAATGTACATAACAGAGGTTTTCAATTGTTCATTCTTATTTGGATTGTTGTGTATCCGATCTCGATTCAATCACTCCCATGTGAAGAAGGCATGCTTTGACCCTGCTCCGCCACTATAAAAGTGCTGCTGTAGAAGGCTTGTTACTGCAACAGACAGGATGACAGCTCATATTGAGAGATCATCTAACATTCATCTTCACCCTTAAGCAATCCAGACATATATTGCCATCTGAGCTGCTTCTATATTAAAGTAAGTAGCACTATATAAATTAACAATAGACTCATGTTTTACAAAATCATAGAATCATGGAAATTCCAGTGCAGAATGTAGAGTAAAGGATTAATACTCACATATGTAAACAGTAAGCTACATCAGTAGCAATTTCAGAGATCACATGATGGAGAGAATGAAGTAAAATGTAACTGTAAGTCTAAATCTGCAAATAATTTCTAGAATGTTCAGCAGACTTTATTCATAAAAGGACCTTAGAATCCAGCAACCTCTTTTCAGTGATGTACAGTACTCAACACTTTTCGAGAATTCCCAGCATAATAGCAGATGATGACAGTCAGTGAGAGACCCAGGAGCAGGTCAAAATCAGGAGAATGACTGTAGGGATAGCTCAGTGACCTGAAAGCAGTCAACAGCACAGTCATACTGTAGAAACAAAACAGCAGAAGAAGGAACCTCCAATGGGGGGATGGCAGAGAACTCACCCTATCCCTATCAGCATCTTTTGAGAGTATGGAAAGCCCATGACGTGCTGAGAAATGGCAGAACAAGAGCATATGTAGGATCACTTTAGGGTTAGCAATCAAATCAAACAAGGAACAGGTCTTCAGTGGTATAATTGAAAAAGTAAGGAAGCAGAAGAGTCTTTATTCAGGGTGATATAGGGGGCCTTATGGGCGAAAATCACCTGAGGCAGCACAATACATGGGATAGGAAACTGAAAGTGCATCAAAGCTAAAGCCAAGAAGGTGCAGATAAAAGGCACAAGATGCCACTGCACTGTGTCCCTGTTGTGGTGGGCAGAAGTTGTGTGAGCACAAAGACCTCCCCACCAAAAAGCATCATGCTATACCTGCAGAAAGGCTGGCCATTTTGAACCAGTGTGTATTAATAAATAGATTGTAGCCCCAAAACAGAAGGAAAAATCCACAATGAAGGGTAATACCCAAGAAATTGAAGAGCCAAACAACATTTCTTGGAGAAAGAAAAGAAATAAAGTATTTGAAGTATTTGAGTGCTGACATAAAAATAAGTGGAACATCCAATGGATTTTAAACTTGATACCAAGCTAGATGTATCCTGAAACATCGACTTTCCTGCTCCTCTGATGCTGTCTAACTCGCTGTGTTTGTCCAGCTCCACGTTTACTGACCCAGTGTTTCAGTCCTCTGAGATTCATTGAAATCTTTGAATCAAAAAACATCTTAAGCATCCAACACTTGACTCCATGGATCAGAAAGCATCCAACTAAAAGTGAAA
Organism: Rhincodon typus; assembly: GCF_021869965.1. NCBI lineage: Eukaryota > Metazoa > Chordata > Chondrichthyes > Orectolobiformes > Rhincodontidae > Rhincodon > Rhincodon typus. The sequence continues at coordinate 67,882,908 of NC_063345.1, forward strand.
GGCCAGTTAACAGTAAGACTGCATTTTAAAGAAAAAAACAATCATTAAGGCTTCAATAAGGAATGATTTATTTTCTTTCTGGTCAGGAAAGTTTAAACCATCCCAAAACTTATTTTCAAGGTTGATGAAGTGAAAAGCCAGAAGAAAAACAAGATGGATTTAGAACTGAATTCCCAAAGCTGTTCAGCAACCTAGCGAAGCTAAAGGCAGGTTAATGTATAACATTGAAAGCTAGTGGCAAGTCAATTGTCAATTAACATGTAGAAATATCTTCCATCCACTTCTGTAAAAGGTGAAACATGAGATTGAGGCCAAGCTCCAGCAAGGCACAATTTAAACAGTGATCACGTCAATCACTTGTGTTTCTGGGCTGGTCCCAGTTCCAAAATTAAATGCCTGACTAAGAATTTTTGTGCATGCTACGCGATTAAGTAAAACTGCAGAGACAAGAAATCCCTGCTATTGAATCGGTGGAGACAAGTGGTGAAGCTAGCAAAGAAAGCCATTTCCACCAAATTTAAGACTTATAGTAGTTTTTGGCAGCATCTATTGGTGAGGAATTTGAACTGTTAATAACATTCATTGCCTCATTTGGACAGTATTTCTTTTTTGGCTTTACTTTCACACTGGAAAAATTGCAGAGAACAATGCAAACCTCTCAAAGGGATTGGGGGGAGGGGCTTATCTGCCACACAGATGACATTCTAACTCATGGTTCAATCAAAATTGAACACCACAAAGAGTAAGAACAGAACCGAAAACTTTGCAGGAAGGAGGAATAACTTTGAATTTAATTAAAAAGAGTTGTCAATGTGAAGTTCTTGAGACATATTATTCAGGCAGCAAGGATGACAGCAGATCCATAGAGGACCAGATTTTTCAAAAAGTACTAAATGCCCAAAAATGTTATGGATATGCAAAGCACAGTGGGAATGGTCAACTGAATGAGCTAATCTTTAACAAATTATGCACAAATAAACAATTGCAACAGTTCCTCACACAGGATCAAACATGATGTTAGAAGAAAAATCAGTTGAAGTTCTCTGAGAACATACAGGAAAGGGTTACCTCATCAGCAGCTGTAGCTTGTTATGACACTGAACTATAAATTACAGTGGTGACTGATACATCATTAACAAGGCAGCATGCAATGTTATTCAAAATCCAGCAGTAAGGAAAATGTAGACCAAGAACAAAAGAAAGATATGCTGTGATTGAGAAAGAAGCTCTACAAGACAGCATGTAAAGAATTTTCTGATTATGTTTTAGGAATGTAATTTACTATGGAAACAGACCATAAGCATTGATAACATTATTGAATACTGAAAAGTTTGCAAAAATGCCATTAAGGAACCAAAGTTTGCAGTCAAGTACTAATGAGATACAACATTGCAAGAGTATAGAGAAAATATCAAAATACAGCAGATGCATTGTCAAGAATATTAATTGAGTAGCTAGCGTAGAAAAACAAGAACTTCTTTAATGTGGTAAAAGAGATCATTTATTTCCAAATACATGCCTGTGACAGTAAGAAAACTTCAGGAAATTAGACATGTGCAGAGAAATAATGAAGAATATTGCAAATTTGTGAGATTGAAAAGCATGATCATAATCCATTCCAAGCAACCCCATTTTCAAACAGTATTTCAACAAACACAGCCTATTTAGAGTTCTAGATGACCTGTTAGTTCACATGAAGGTGTTAGTCATCTCAAGAGTCCTTCACATAAATATTCTTCAAAAGGTCCTTAAAGGGCACTGAAGATTACCCTCAGTGACAGCCTAGGACACCAATGTCCAGGCAGTTGTTGGGAATTTTGAGATCTTAGGAAACCATGACCTTCATCTGACCTGCATCATCCACAGCAAAGAAGAAAATGAACAATTTCAGGTGCTTCCTTTTCCTTCTAGGCCATGGGAGCACCTTGGTATGGACTTGTTTGAGCTTAAAAGGGAAAATATTGCCTACTCTTCTCAGTTACTACTCAGGCTGGAAGGAGGAAGAATATTGAGTAGGTCAAACCGACAAATTCAATCAACAGCACACAGTGCATGAGCTGCCACATCTCCAGGGCGCAGTGTGACGTACATTTGAGATCAGCATCAGGAAAGAATACTCAAAGAGAAACCTAACAACTAAAATGATACAGATTTGAAATGGAGGAGTAGAGTACCTGAGGACAAGGTATCATTTGGGAAAAATAGTTGCTTGGTCAGCATTTTAATGGAAATGTGGTTGTACTGCTCTCTCAGAGGCTCCTGTAATCTTTCCTCTGGGAAGTTGCTTCAGAGAGAAATCTCAAAACAGGGAAGTGCAGACAAAATGCAGAAGGAGAAAAGAGGAAATGAGTTTGTGCCTGGGTTCCGTTAAGATTACTGACTAAAATAGTCTAATATGGATGCTGTAATACATGGGCCAGGACATGGAAGAGTAATTTGAAACTGTGCACTGCCCTTCCCTATTCATGTACTGCTTTCCAGGCCTTTACATATGTAGGCATGTGGGAGGACAATATACAGCCTTCATTGGACTATATACAGTTTCCATCCGCAGAAAGACAATTATAAGAGACATTGGCTGTGGTGCAATTCACCTGTGAGAGTGACTTAGTCCGTGCCAGTTGCACCCATGAAGATGCTCGCAGTCAGGTTGAAAACTTTATCTCATTTCTAAATGTGAGGCAGGTTGCAAATGTCAATCCCATGATGTAGCTCTCTGAACTATAGCTCAGAAATCAAGTTGGAGATGTTGTCAGCAAGGTGAGTTCATGAAAATTGATGGTGACCAGTGGGATCAGTACACAGGAAGTTCACTGCTGCTTCATAGAAATACTACGAAAGCTGACCTTCACCTAAACTTCCTCTCCACCATTTTTGTTTAATGCAATGTGTTGTAATGTCCAGTCCTTCTCAAGTGAATCCAAGTCATGGTGGAGTTGACATGACTATGGCGAATCACTTTTGTACAAATGCATTTCTCCAAACCACCTACATTGGAGGTGATCATAGCTGCATGGCACAGGTTATGATTAATTCTGATTGATAGTCTATGGTGATATCATAACACTAATTTCCACTTTAAAATTGACCAACTGCCTGAAACAGGCACCTATGTTGAACCCCTAAGCATAGGCCCCTTTCATTATGGAATGAGCTGCATTGCCAGTAATAATGGGACATTAAGGTCAGTGACCACATTCTGAGGCCATTCTTACACTGTTAATTCTAGGTGAAGGCAGCTCATAATTAGAAAGAATTGCCTTCATACATACTTTTATTAATCATTGGATGTCTTGAAGTGAATCTACATTTTGGACTTGCAGTGGTGTAATGGTAATGTCACTGGACAAATAATCCAGAATCTCAGGTAAATATTCTGGTACATGGCTTCAAAGTCACCATTGCAGAAATTTGAATGATAAAAAAAACCTGGAATGAAAATGCTAAATTAATGGTAATTGTATAACTGCCAAAAATTGTCGTTTAAAACTTATTTGGCTCATTCATGTACTTTCGACAAGGAAATCAGTTTATCTCATCTGGCCTGGCCTATATGTGATTCCAGATCCACAGCAATGTGATTGAATTTTAACTGCCCTCTGAGCATTTAGGGATGGGCAATAAATGCTAGTCTAGCCAGCGACTCCCATAGGCAGTGAGTAACTTCTTAAAAAGTGCTTTATGAACTGTGGTAATGTCAGCTAAGCTGTTGGAGGGGATCCTGAGGAACAGGATTTACATTTATTTGGAAAGGCAAGAACTGATTAGGGATAGTCAACATGGCTTTGTGTGTGGGAAATCATGTCTCATTAACTTAATTGAGTTGTTTTAAGAAGTAACAAAGAGGATTGACGAAGGCAGCGTGGCGGACTTGATCAATTGTGGACATTATAAGGCATTCAACAAGGTTACGATTGGTAGACTGGTTAGCAATGTTAGGTCACGTGAATACAGGAAGAACTAGCCAACTGGATACAGAATTGCCTCGGAGGTAGGAGACAGAGGGTGGTGGTGGAGGGTTATTTTTCAGACTGGAGGTCTGTGACCAGCAGAGTGCCACAAGAATTAGTGCTGAGTCCAATGCTTTTCATTATTTATATAAATGATTTGGTTGTGAATATAGGAGGTATGCTTAGTAAGTTTGAAGAAGTCACCAAAATTGGGGGTGTAGTGGACAGAGAAGAAGGTTACCTCAGAATACAATGGGAGCTTGATCAGATGGGCCGATGGGCCAAGGAGTGGCAGATGGAGTTTAACGTAGATAAATGTGAGGTGCTTCATTTTGGAAAGGCAAGTCTGGGCAGGACTTCTACACTTAATGGTAAGGTCTTGGGGGAGGGTTGCTGAACAAAGAGACCTTGGAGTGCAGGTTCATAGTTGCTTGAAAGTAGAGCCGCAGGTAGATGGGATAGTGTGGAAGGCAGTTGGTAAGTATGGTCAAGGCATTGAGGATAGGAATTGGGAGGTCATGTGGAGGCTGTACAGGACAGTGGTTAGACCACGTTTGGAATACTCCATTCAATTCTGGTGTCCCTGCTATAGAAGGGATGGTGTTAAACCTGAAAGGGTTCGGAAAAGATTTACAAAGAGGTTGCCAGGGTTGAAAGGTTTGAACAATAGGGAGAGGCTGAATAGGCTGGAGCTACTTTCCCTGGAGTGTCGGAGGCTGAGTTGTCACCTTATAGAAGTTTATAAAATCATGGGAGAGATAAGGTAAATAGTCAAGTTCTTTTCCCCAGGGTAGCAGAAACTACCAAAACCAGATGGTATTGGTTCAAAGTAAGAGGGGAAAGATTTAAAAGAAACCTAAGGGGCAACTTTTTCATGCAGAACGTGGTGCGTGTAAGGAATGAGCTGCCAGAGGAAGTGGTGGAAGCTGGTGCAATTACAACATTTAAAATGCTTCTGGATGGGTATCTGAATAGGAAGAGTTTAGAGGGATATGGGCCAAATGCTAGCAAATGAGACTGGATTAATTTAGGATATCTGGTCGGCATAAATGAGTTGGACCAAAGGGTCTGTTTCCATGCTGTACAACTCTATGACTCTATGAGTACAATGGCCAATTTATGCTCAACAAACTTCCACAAGCAACAATGTGATAATAACCAGATAAATCCTTTTGTTTTAATTGCAGGGGATAGATATAGACAGGACACCAAACTTCTTGCTCCTCTTTTTAAGTGGTGCCACGGGATCTTTTACAACTGGCCGTGCAGACAAATGGGACCTTGACTCAATGTCTTATGTGACAGACAACCCCTCTGACAGTGCATTACTTTCTTGGCACTGCACTGGGCTGTTAATCTTGATTTTCATGCTTTGAATCTGGCATGGAACTTAACACCACCGTATTTAGAAGTCAATGCGACTGTTTCACTCTGATTGAGGTACTTGGTACAGTCAGTTCAGGAAAAGGTTCAAATACTCGCTCCAAGTCAAAAAATACGAGGTGAGTCAGAACTATATGTCCTAAGAATAAGAGGTTTATAGCCTCCCTCTGTACACCTTGGAATGATCCATGCAAATTCATTTCTCACAGCCCTCCTTCTGGATTATTCTTCTAGTAGTACAGCACTCCTCCAATACTATTCCTTCAAGAATGCATGATGTGGAGGTGCTGGTCTTGGACTGGGGTGGACAAGGTCAAAAATCACACAACACCAGGTTATAGTCCAACATGTTTATTTGAAAACACAAGCTGTCGGCGTCTCACTCCTTTTTCAAGTGTAACGTAGTGTGGAGCTGGAAGAGCACAGCAGGCCCGGCAGCATCAGAGGAGCAGGAACATTAATGTTTTGGGTTGGGACCCTTCTTCAGAAACCCTTCTCCTGCCTCCAGCACACCCCATCCTCCTGGGCACCACCTCAAGGCCTCCTAACCTCCCTCGACCTCTTCATTTCCAACTGCCGTTGTGACATCGATCACCTCATCCTCTCCACCCCTCTCACTCACTCCAACCTCTCCCCCACAGAACGTGCAGTCCTCCGCTCCCTCCGCTCCAATCCTAACATCACCATCAAACCAGCGGATAAAGGAGGCGCAGTTGTGGTATGGTAAATTTATTCTTAAGCCCCATTTCTGAAGAATGGTCCCGACCTGAAACATCAACTTTCCTGCTCCTCTAATGCTGTCTGGCCTGCTGTGGTCCTCCAGCTCCTCTGACTCCAGCTTTGGCAGTTCTTACTATCTTGGACTATAGCCCGGTGTTGTGTGATTTTTGACCCTCAAGAATGCAGCCTTCTCAGTGTGGTGCTGCAGCAGTGCTGTCCTCAGTGCTGTCATTGCAACAGTACAGCATTCCCTGAATATTGCAACAGTGCAGCACTGCCTCACCGAGTCTCCAATAATGCAGCGCTCCCTCAGTATTGCTGCGCTAACTTAGAGTTTGAGAACATGTCTGGATACATGCTGTCTCTCTGTCTCTCTTAAAAAGGACCTGTGATTGGAACAATTTAATCTGTCCTGAACGTTACCTATGGATGGAGCAGATGAAGTTGGAGGATTCCTGGTTTGTTTTGGTTACGTGTTGGTAGCTGAGAAGTTAGTTATTGGATAATTGTGACTTTACAGATCTGTGTACAGAGCGAGCAACACCCACTTCATTCAGTTCCCAAGTCTGCTTCCAGCAGGGTGTGTTATGTAGTCAGTACGAAGTTCAGTACCACCGCCTTTTCTTATGATTAAACACTCTGCTTTAATTGTTAAACCTGTACATGGTTTAGTTAAACTGCCCTTTCAGACTAATCCAATCTGACCAGTTACTGCCTCCCTCACTGGTCATCACTGAAGATGGGCCGAAATCATGGATAATGGAAACAAGTGACCTCTTCTTTGATGTGTTTGGGTTCTATCTGATCCACTCAGCTCCTGATCTCATTATAGCCTTAGCCCAAACATGGACAAAAGAGCTGAACTCCTGAGGAAAGGTGAAAGTGACTGCCATATCAAAATTACATTTCACTGAGTGTAGCATCAAGGACCCCAAACAAAATATAAAGTCAATGGTAAATGCTTGGGGGTGGGAGATTTATCTGCTGCTTGGAGTCATTCTTGGCCCAAAGGAAGATGGTTGTGACTTTTGGAAGTCATCTTTCATCTGTAACATCACTGCAGGAGTTCCTCAGTGTAATGCTATTGCGCTCAATAGATTAAAAACCAAAAGAACTACGGATGCTGTAAATGAGGAACAAAAACAGAAGTTGCTGGAAAAGCTCAGCAGGCCTGGCAGTATCTGTGAAGCAAAAAAGTCAGCGTTAACGTTTTGGCTTCAGCAACCCTTTCCCAGAACCAGGGAAGATGCTGCCAGACCTGTTGAGCTTTTCCAGCAACTTCTGTTTTTGTTTCTGAGCTCAATAGATTGTTGGACTCTCAAGCAATTAAGGGACATGGATATAGTACCGTACTTACTGTATAGAAGGTGAAGTTGAGTTGAAGATCAGACCTCCAATGGCCAACATCTGCTCCTATTTCTTATTTCATTCTTCCTCCCTGGGCCCATTTTGTCTTTCTCCTTCTTTCCCAGTCATTCCTATTCCAGTACAGCATTCCCTCAATATTGCAACAATGTAGTATTGCCTCACTGAGTCTCCAACAATTCAGCACTCCCTCAGTATTGCTGCTCTAACTTGGAGTTTGAGAACATGTCTGGATAGATGCTCTCTCTCTATCTAAAAAAGGACCTGTGATTGGAACAATTTAACCTTTGCTGAACATTACCTATGGAGGGAGCAGATGAAATTGGAGGATTCCTGGTTTATTTTAGTTACTTGTTGGTAATGAAGAAGTTGGTTATTTCAGACCTGTGACCTTACAGAACTATGTACACAGCAAGAATTACCCACTTCATTCATTTCCTTTCTACCTCCAATTCTCTTTCTATTGCTTGACTTCCTTCTTTCCAGCATCCCTCCCTCTCTCATTCCCTCCTTCTCTCTATCTTCTCCTTTCTTTCCTTGTCTTCCTCCTTCTCCTTTGCTCACTGTCATTCTGACTTCTCTTACTTCCCCTTCTTCTTCCAATGTACCCCTCCATCTTTTTCTTTCTCATGATCTGTCGCTCCCGACATCTTGCATTCCATCTTTTTCTCAGTCTCCCTCTTTCTAATTCTCTCTCTCTCTTTCTCTTCTGTCCTCCCTCGCTTACTGCCTCCCACTGATTCAGAAATGACAAGAATGCGAAATGAAACACCAACTGTTGGAAGTGCACAGTGGAGCATTGATGTGGAACAGAAGGAAAGGTTAGGCAGTTTTCAGGAGAAATCATAGTTATAGGTTAAACAAGGACAACCAGGAACTTTTGTAAGAAAGCAAATAGAGGAAAGGACAGATAACAGTCATGAGTTCTGAACTGCTATTTGTGTCACACAGAGGCAGCTTTATACATTCACCAATAGAGGAGATAGTGGGGTAATGATAATTTCACTATAGACCAGTAATCCAGAAACCCAGGCTAATGTTCTGGAGTCACAGGGTCAAATCCCACCACACCAACTGTGGTATTTGAATTCAATAATAAATCTGGAATCTACCACTTGTCTCAGTAATGGTGACCATGAAGCTATTATCAATTATTGTAATGACGCATTTGTTTCTCTCCTGGTCTTTGAGGAGAGAAATCTGCCATCCTTACCTGGTCTGGCCTCACATGAACCCCAGGCTCAAATTAATATAGTTCACTCTTAAATTTCTTCTGAGATAGCAGAGCAAGCCAAAGGCAATAAGGGATGGGGTGCTGCCAGTGCCACGCACATTCCATGAAAGGACAAAGGAAACAAAAAGCTTTAAAACATTGGGAAAAGGTATAAAATACATTACATTATAAGAAGGTAATTTTAAATAAGGGTTAGAGGCACTACTGGCAGATCACAACACTTCTACATGTCAAAAATGGAAGACAAAAATGATAGCTGCACAGCAGGGGGAAATTAGTGATAGTAGGAACTGCAGATGCTGGAGAATCCGAGACAACAAGGTGCAGGGCTGGATGAACACAGCAGGCCAAGCAGCATCATAGGAGCAGAGAGGCTGACGTTTCGGGCCTAGACCCT
>NC_063345.1:67936956-67977237 GCF_021869965.1 Rhincodon typus
CCCCCTTTTCTGATGAAGGGTCTAGGCCCGAAACGTCAGCTTTTCTGTTCCTATGATGCTGCTTGGCCTGCTGTGTTCATCCAGCCCTGCACCTTGTTGTCTCGGATTCTCCAGCATCTGCAGTTCCTACTATCTCCGTGTACATAATACTCAGCAGAGCAGTTCAATTCTAAATAGTCTTTGCATATTGAGAACAAGCAAAAACCCAAGACATTTTGACTTGATACAGGTGTACAAAATGATCAGAGGTATAGATAGAGTGGACAGGCAGAGACTTTTTCCTAGGGTGGAGGTAGCTATTACGAGGGGGCATAGTTTTAAAGTGAGTGGAGGTAGGTATAGGGAAGACGTCAGAGATAGGTTCTTTACTCAGAGAGTGGTCGGGACGTGGAATGCATTGCCGGAGAGGGTAGTGGAGTCGGCCTCATTAGGGGCATTTAAGCGGCTATTAGATAGGCATATGGATGATAGTATAAGGTAGGGGTGGAGGTTAGATAGTCCTTAGGATTAGGGTAAAAGTTTGGCACAACATTGTGGGCCGAAGGGCCTGTACTGTGCTGTACTGTTCTATGTTCTATGTATTTCTTAATTGCACAAGACTATATTTACATGCATTTGAGGTACCGGACGGTCTGATAACTGACCCTCATTTGACTTTGGCAGAATGACCTTTGATGGTGGTCTTTCCCCACCGGGCATTGGCAGCAACTGCCTCAAGCTTTAGTGCGTCCTTCAGCGCGTAGTCCTGGACCTTGGAATGTGCCAATCTGTAACACTTGGTCGGGGTCAACTCCTTGCTCTGGAAGACCAACAAGTTTCAGGCAGACCAAAGAGTGTCTTTCACCGAGTTGATGGTGTTCCACAGTCAATGTTTGTCTCGGTGTGCATCCCAGGGAACAGACGGTACAGCACAGAGCCCTGCATCATGGAACTGCTGGAACAAACCTTTGGGGGCAGCGTGCTGTGGTGCAGAGCGTCTGGGCATACATGGATGGTCTCCCAGGTAGTGCCCTTCTCACCACCGCCAAGCAATGTCTAGGTGCTTGTTGGAAAGTTCTAGTGATGAGTCATTCTGCCAAAAGATTTTGGCAATCGCTGGTCAGGGAACCACGTGACAGGATCTACCTTGTCCTTTTCCTGCAGAATCTTGAGAACGCTAAATGCTGACTACTTCCTGATGGACTTATGGTCAAAGGTGTTTTTGTTTGCGAATTTCTCCACAAAAGATGGATAGTATGGAACGGTCCAACTACTTGGAGCATTCTGCAGCAATAAGGTTATTGTGTAAGATGGTACAAGGCTTTGCTTTCTAGCTTAGCTCTGCTGGACTCCTACCTCACCCCCATTAATTTAACAGGGTGACTGAAAATGCACTGGCTGTGAAACCCAGTGAATTCCAAAAGAAAAGAAATCATAGCTCGGCAGGTCGTACTTTTATTTTACATTATGTTCTTTATTCTGTGATTCAACTCTCAGACATTGGGAGCATTTCCTTCCAGAAAGTTCTGACTGCTGTAATCAGACACTTTGGCACAGCCCACGCATTTGGATTGAAAGTGTTTGTGTTTGTGCATACAGATAAAACTCCAAATATGCTGCTGTATCAGATGGTCTCCCCCACCTCCTGGAGCCTCATTGAGCACCGCCTACATACCAAAGGCTAAAGGACAGCAATTACTGTGTAAAAGCTCACATTTTCTACGCCAGCACGCTGCCTGTTCCCATATATGGCCAAAAATCAAAGCATAAAGGCCCCAGATTTGGTCCAGAGATGACACAGATTCTTCCACATAACACTCATTCCTGAATTAATACTTAAGTCGTCAGCTTTTTAAAACATACCTTGCCAAGCAAAAGACACAGCAAAGGGAGGAAGGGAGATTTGGTGAGACTGCACTGGGTGAGGTTAATAGGCAAGGGTGGCCCATCGGGGCAGAGGGACCCTGGAATTTTCTGGTCTGTGTAAGCAATGGGCTTGCCTGGTCTGTGCTGCATCGGATCAACTCTGCCTGAGAAACTGGGGGACAGAAAAGTTACTGACCCCCGTGTCCTCACAGCAGGGAATTAGTCAAGGCTCAAAGTCCTGTGGGGAGGCACTCAGGAGAGAATGACAATGGGTGCAAATACTGGAAAAGAGAGTCAATGGGAGAGAGTTTCCACAATGTGGGAATACTGGGAAAGGAAGGCAATGTGGGAAGGGGTCTGGTCCTGAATGTTCAGGATGCTGGGAAGTATACGATATGGATGGGTATCGGAGAAGAACTTGCAGTGGACAATTGTCCAATTAACATTGCTGTGTAAACTCACACAACAGTAAACCAGGTTCTGACTGCTTCATACCAGATGTCAGGTGAACCTCCCCAGCATAAACGTTACATTCTCTCTATTTCATTAGGTATCTTTTAATCAGGGCATTGCACTGTTAATCAACCTGGTCCATTGATCAGTGTGTCTCTGTTTATTATTTGCCCACAATGAGCAAGAAAGAGAGTGAGTAACTCTTATCCTACTTGACAAATTACCAAAATGTTTTTATTTTATTCATGGGACTTGGGTGTCACTGGCCATTTAATGCCCTCCCCTAACTGCCCAGAGAGTAGGTAAAGTCAACAACATTGCTGTGGGTCTGGAGTCACATGTAGACAAGACCAGGTGAGGATGGCAGATTTCCTTCCCTAAAGGACAATAGTGAGCCAGATGGGTTACAACAAATGCAATGGTTTATTCCAGATTTTATTGAACTTAAATTTCATCATTGGCAACAGTGGGATTTGAACCGATATCCCATGAACATGTATCTGGGTTCTGTATTACCAGTACAGAGAAAGTTTAAAATGTAAGGAAAAAGTTTGCATTTGTATGACACAGTTCAAAGCCCCAGGATCTTCCAAAGTGCTTCCCAGTCAAAGAAGTACATCTCAAACCACAAGTCACCAATAAAGTAGGAAATGGAGAAACCAATTTACATTCAGCACCATACTTCAAGCTCCGATAAAATAAGAGGTTGTTTTACTGAGGCTAAATGGGAGATGAATATTGCTTAGATCAATGGGGAGATCTCCCCTGGACTTTTTCAAATACTGCTGTGCCAACTTTAGTTGACAATATAGTTCACTCTCAGCTGTCCTCTGAAATAGCCTAGCAAGCCACTCAGTTGTAACAATTGCTATGAAGCGTCAATGACGAAATGAAACCGGGCAGACCACCTGGCATTGACCTCAGCACCGGAAGAGACAAAGGTAGAAACAGTCCTGTTATCCATACAAAGTCCTCCCTACCAACACCTGGGGACTTGGGCTAAAATTGGGAGAGCTGTCTCATAGATTAGTCAAGCAACAACTTGACATAGTCATACTCATGGAATCATTCCTTACAGATAATATCCCAGACATTACCATCACAATCCCTGGATAAGTCCTGTCCATCGGCAGACAAACACAGCAGAGGTAGCAGTATAGTCAGGAGTGAGTTCCCCTGGGTGCCCTTGACATTGCTTCTTGACCCCATGAAGTCTCATGACTTGAAGTTAAACGTAGGGGTGGAAACCTCCTGCTGATCAATATGTACCTCCCTTGAACAAAGAACAAAGAAAATTACAGCACAGGAACAGGCCCTTCGGCCCTCCAAGCCTGCACCGACATGCTGCCCGTCACAACTAAAACCTCCTACCCTTCCGGGGACCCTATCCCTCTATTCCCATCCTATTCATGTATTTGTCAAGACGCCCTTTAAAAGTCACTATCGTATCTGCTTCCACTACCTCCCCCGGCAGCGAGTTCCAGGCACCCACCGCCCTCTGTGTAAAAAAACTTGCCTTGTACATCACCTTTAAACTTTGCCCCTCGCACCTTAAACCTATGGCCCCTAGTAACTGACTCTTTCACCCTGGGAAAAAGCTTCTGACTGTCCACTCTGCTCATGCCCTTCATAATCTTATAGACCCTCTATCAGGTCGCCCCGCAACCTTCATCTTTCCAGTGAGAACAACTCAAGTTTCTCCAACCTCTCCTCATAGCTAATTGCCTCCATACCAGGCAACATCCTGGTAAATCTTTTCTGTACCCTCTCCAAAGCCACCACATCCTTCTGGTAGCACGGCGACCAGAATTGAACACAATATTCCAAATGCGGCCGAACTAAGGTTCTATAAAGCTGCAACATTACTTGCCAATATTTAAACTCAATGCCCTGGCCGATGGGTTTGATGAATCAGGTCAGAAGTGGGAATGTTTTCTGATGATTGCACAATGTTCAGCACAATTCATGACTCCTCAGATACTGAAGCAGTCCAGGCTTGGGCTGACAAATGGCACGTAACATTTAAAGTTTTGGCAAAGATTTGTAGCTTGGGTTGTGGGTGAGGTTGTTGACTTGCTCGCCAAGCTGGCTTGTTCTCGTTCAGATGATTCGTCACCATGTTAGGTGACATCATCAGTGGAGCCTCCGATGAAGTGATGTTATTCTACTCCGCTTGGAATTTATACTGTCTGGTGTGTTATGGTGACAGTGTAATTTCCGGTTTTGTGCTGCATACCGGAAATGACACTCCTCACCATAACAGACCGGACAGTATAAATTCCAAGCAGAGTAGAATAACATCGCTTCATCGGAGGCTCCACTGATGATGTCACCTAGCACAGTGATGAAATGTCTGAACAAACACAAGTCAGCTCGGTGAGCAAGTCAACAACCTCAGGCGCATAACATTCCACACAAATGCCAGGCAATCTCCAATAAGGAACAATCTAACCACTGCCCCTTGACATACAATGGTATTACCATCACTAAATTCCCCATTAGCAGCATCCTTGGGGTTACCATTGACCAGAAACTCAACTGGACCTGTCACATAAACACAGTGGCTATAAGGGCAGGTCAGAGGCTAGGTGTGGCACACGGCTCAGTGGTTAACATTGCTGCCTCACAGCACCAAGGATCTGGGTTCGTTCCCAACCTCAGGTGACTATCTGTCGGGAGTTTGCACATTCTCCCTGTGTCTGTGTGGGTTTCCTCTGGGTGCTCTGGTGTCCTCCCACATTCTAAACATGTGTGAGTTAGGTAGATTAGCCATGCTAAATTGCCCATCATGTCCAGTGATGTGCAGAGTAGGTGGATTAGCCATGGGAAAATGCAGAGTTACATGGATTGGATAGAGGGAATGGGTCTGGGTGGGATTGTCTTCAGAGTGTCGATGCGGACTCAATGGGCCAAATGGTCTGCTTCTATATTGTAGGAATTTTGTGAATACTATGGCAAGTAACTTATCCTCTTGACACCCCCAAAGCCTGTCCATTATCTACATGGCACGAGTCTGAAGTGCGATGGAATACTCCTCACTTGCCTAGATCTAACAATACTCAAGAAGCTTGACACCATCCAGGACAAAGCAGCCTGCTTGATTGACACTACATGTACTCCCACTACCACCGATGCTCAGCAGCAGTGTGTACTATCTATCAGATGCATTCCAGAAATTCACGAAAGATCCTCAGACAGCACCTTCCAAACCACAATAGCTTCCATCCAGAGGTACAAGGTCAGCAGATACATGGGAATGCCACCACCTGCAAGTTCCCCTCCAAGCCACTCATCATCCTGACTTGGAAATGTATCACCGATCTTTCGCTGTCCCTGGGCCAAAATCCTGGAACTCCCTCCTTCAAGGCATTGTGGGTCAACCTACAGCATATGAACTGCAGAGGTTCAAGAAGGCAGCTCATCACCACCTTCTCAAGAACAACTAGGGACAGGCAATAAATGCTGACCAGCCAGTAATGCCTAAGTCCTATGAATGAATAAAAAAAATTGACACCTATCTAAAAGGACAGACTTCAATTTAACGTCTCATCTGAAAGATATCTGACAGTCCAGAACTGCCTCATTAAAACATTGGTGACTGGATCACAACTGACATTGACCATAAGGCACTTATGGAACATTAAGTGTCTTGATTGACTCCAGATACTTGCTGGATGCTTATTCAACTGTTTTACATGATATACCTCATACTATGTTATCTCTGTTCATGCTCCAAGTATTGGTGTTCTTTTGTGAATGATGTGATTGAAAGATAACGTGGGCCCATAAAAATTGATCTCAGACTTCAAACAAAAGAACATTTTGTGAAGGAAAAGGCACTGGGTACAAAAGCAACAATGCTGCCCCTACAAGGAGCAGGGGGATCAAAGTCTGGAGGACTTTCAGAGAGAGGTCACTCAGACCAGTTTGTGGATGGAGTAAGACTGGAACAAAAACAAAGTTGCTGGAAAAGCTCAGCAGGTCTGGCAGCATCTGTGAAGGAGAAAACAGAGTTAACGTTTCGGGTCCTGTGACCATTCCTCAGAACTGATGGTGGCTGGGAAAACATCAGTTTATATGCAGAAAATAGGGACGTGGTTGGGGTAGGGAGTAAATGATAGGAGAGAGCCCAAAGAGAGAGAAAAAGACAGTTGAACAGACAAAGGAGTTGCTAATGATCAGGCTGGGAGGGTGTGTAGTTGTTAATGGGGACTGTTAGTGCCTAACAACGGAGGGTGTGTAATGGCAGGCTATGTGGTAACAAGGCCTGGTGTGTGGGGTGGGGGGCTGGGGCATGGGAGAGTTTAGGCCCTAAAATTATTGAACTCCATATTGAATCCGGAGGGCTGTAGGCTGATGGAGTAAGACTATTGCATTTCTGAAGTGACAAGAGAATTTGAGACTTGTCTGAAAATTAACAGCCTGACGTTGTTAAAAACCAAAAGAACTGTGGATGCTGTAAATCAGGAACAAAAACAAAGTTGCTGTTAAAGCTCAGCAGGTCTGGCAGCATCTGTGAAGGAGAAAATAGAGTTAACGTTTCGGGTCCTGTGACCGTTCCTGAGCAACTTTATTTTTGAGCCTGAGGTTGTTGATTTGTTTGTCGAGCTGGTAAGTGCGTTTGCAAACATTTTGTCACCATATTAGGAGCATCATCAGTGCACCTCCAATGAAGCGTTGTTGGTCCATCCGCTTGTTAGTTATGTGGGCCCCATATGATGTGGTGGTTGGCCTCGTTTCTGGTTCTGCTTTGTAGTGGTTTGTATATGGAGTCTATTTCCATTTGTTTGTTGATGGAGTTCCGGGTTGAGTACCCAGCCTCTAGGAATTCCTGTGCATGTCTTTGGCTGGCTTATCCTGGGATGGTTACACTGTCCCACTCGAATTGGTGGCCTTCTTTGTCCGAGTGTATGGAAATGAGTGCAAACCAATCTACCAGCTCAGTGAACAAAATAACAGCCTCATCCACAACCTAAGCTACATGTCTTCTCAAAAAATTAACAGCTATGTCTTTTTTTAAAATTTGTTCATGGGATATGGGCATCAGTGGCTGGACCAGCATTTATTGTCCATCCCTCGTTGCTCTTGAGATGGTGGTGGTGATTTGCTTTCGTGAACCGTTCCAGTTCATATGCTGTAGGCTGACCCACAATGCCCTTAAGGAGGGAATTCCAGGATTTTGACTCAGCGACACTGAAGGAATCATGATATATTTCCAAGTCAGGATGGTGAGTAACTTGGAGGGGAACTTGCACATGGTGGTGTTCCCAAGTATCTGCTGGCCTTGTCCTTTTAGGTGGAAGTGGTTGTAGGTTTGGAAGGTGCAGTGTAAGGTTCTTTGGTGAATTCCCGCAGTGCATTTTGTAAATACTGCACCCTGCTGCTACTGAGTGTCAGTGGTTGGAGGGAATGGATGTTTTGGGACATGGTGCCAACCAAGTTGGCTTTGTCCGGGATGGGGTCAAGCATCTTGAGTGTTGATGGCGCTGCAGCCATCCAGAATTATCCAAGCTGGATGTCAATAGTCCTTGTATTTTTTTTTAAGTAAGTTTGCTCTTGGCAATTGACCAGTTATTTATTGTTGCTGAAACAAACTTGAATGACTTGCTCTTAATAATGAATCTGACACAGTCTCAGGCCTGTATCATTGGCCGTGTTACCAAGCCGGTGAAATTATACATTGTTGTGGTAAGTGGAGGTGTGGGACTGGACAAGGAAGCAGTGACTGCTGCAACTTTGGTTGTAACAATTCGTATAAACTGAACTAAACGATTAACATCTAAAGAGATGACCAGCTCATACGGCCTGTTGTGGCATCATTTTGATCATACTTGTTTTGTAGCAGGGACTATGTGACAGCTGATCTCAAGTCGCGAATTTCCTCATTCTTACCACCAACAAATTCCAGTACACACACACATGCGATAAAAAGGCGCAGGCAATGATTTATAGATACATACAGAAGTCAATCAGTGTATAGCGAGTGAAATAACACCACAAAGGTACCCTGTCACCAAGTCATCTTTTATTTACATGTGCATAGTACTTGACACTGAGCAGTTAGCACAGAGCTGACTCTTAGATTGAGCAGAATCCCTGACACTCCTGTTTATATCTGTCAGCCAGAACTCCCTGATTGGGGCTTAAAACCTGGTCCAATCAGGGAATTCATATTCTATGAGGTCTACCTGGCTGACCTTGTTACCATCACTACATCTCTCCCCGCCTAAGTCCTGGGACGTAGGCCAGTTCTTTCTCCTGTAGCTTCTCCTGGAGCGTTTTCGCACCAGGTCCGGTTCCTCTGACTCTGCCTCTGCCTCTGCCTCGGATACTGTCAGCATGTATCGGACTGCAGCTCCCCTCTCATGCCCGGAGCATCTTGGCTGAAATTCATCTTCTTCATGTGGTGACAGCATTGAGGCTGCGACATCTGCCATGTCCGTCTCATCCTCAGAGGTTTCTTTGATGCTAGGCCAAGGCGGCGAACCCACAGTTTCTGACAGATATCCAGCTGTTCTGAAGGGCCGGATGTGATTTGCTCCTGCTCTGTTTGCAAGGTTGCTGCTTTCATTGTGCTTGTTCAGGATCGCCTCTCCTACTCAAACTTTGCATGTACCTGACCTCAGGTTGCCCATACCTCCCACCCATGCAGGGCCATTCTTGTAGTTTCAACACCAAACTTCATCCCCTGAAGTAAAATGTCTCCCTCACTTAGAGGAGTCTTGTGTCTGGCTGTGGCATTCCTGATGCCATTTCACCCTCCCCCACAGGTCCAGGAAAATCAGGTTTAACGTGGTACGGAGTCTTGTCCCTATTAGCAACTCTGCTGGAGCTATCCGTGTAGTTGCTGAGGGGTTGTCCTATAATCGAACAGGAGCCAGGACAATTTGGTATTGAGTGAAGCTGTAGGCTGCTGCTTTAAGCCTGCCTTTAAAGTTTGGACTGCTCTTTCTGCCAGACCATTGAAGGATGAATGGTATGGAGCTGTCTTTACATGTCAAATGTCATTTGACTTTAAGAAATACTCAAATTACCTGCTGATAAATGATGGCCTGTTGTCTGTGACCAACACTGCCGGAGTCCGTGTATTGCAAAAGCTGCTCGCAACTTTTCAGTTATAATCGCTGTATTTGACGAATGATCTCTATGCACGTTCAACCATTTTGAATGGCTGTCCACAATGACCAATGAAAGGACCCTTGACATGTGACTGAGTCCAGGGTTTACCTAGTCATTCCTACAAATATGGGGGATCTGCTGGTGGCAATTTTTGTCCTTGTTGGCACCATGGGCACTGCACCACCAACATGGCTACATGAGCATCCAATCTTGACCACCAGACATAACTTCTCGCCAACATCTTCATTTTGAAAACCCTGTAAGACCCTGGTAGAGTAGCTGGTGACAACCTTTGCTTGGGATAATCACTCCTGCTCCCCCTAATAATATGCTGTCCTCTATGGTGATCTGGTCTCGCCGGGTCCAGGAAGATTCCAATTCTGGTTGCGAAGGCCCTTTTGTTTTCCCCATCATCACTGGCTGTTTTAGTTTCGCCGGGGCAGGATTTTTTTGTATCCATAGTCTGATATTCTCAGTGGTGAGCGGAAGGATGTCCATAACGTTTAAAACCAGAATGGACTCTATTAGTGGTATATCAGCCAGTGGGAGGCAGCTTAAGGCATCCACATTTGCCACTTGGCCTCCCAGATGGTGTTTCAATTTGTAATTGTACACACTGAGAATAAGAGCCCACCGCTGAATTTGACCCGAACCTATGGGTGGTGTGGCCCTGCCCTCTTTAAGTAGCCCAAGCAGGGGTTTGTGGCCCATTACTGTTACAAATTTAGGTCCGGAAAGGTAGCGGAGGGACTTCCTCACACCAAAGATGACTGACAAACCTTCCTACTCTAGGCGTATTTTCGTTCAGCATCAGCCAAAGTCTGGGAAGCATATGCTATCAGGCATTCCTCTCCGTTGGGCCACCGGTGAGCCAACACTACCCTGACACTGTACAGGAGGTATTGCATATCAGCATTACATCTCGCTTTTAGGATTGTAGTGTGCCAACACCTTAAACGATGATAGCTGCTTCTTCACTTTCCTAAAGTCCACATCTTGTCTATGAGACTATTTCCAAGATGGACTCTTTTTCAATAGCAGATGTAAGAGTGCCAGGATGGAGGCCAAGTTACGTATGAACTTTTCATAATAATTCACCAACCCAACGACAGACTTAAGCTCTGGTATAGATGTGGGAGCCGGGGCACCTTTGATCGCTCTCACTTTATCTTCCAACGGGTGTAACCCGGTCTTGTTGACTCTGTAGCCCAAGTAGGTCACTTGGGTAGCCTGGAACACACATTTTTCCCTCTCAAGGTGTACAACTGCCTTGCGGAAGCATTTAAACACTATGTCCAAGTTCTCTAAATGCTATTTATAAGTGTTCCTGTTATTAGCATGTCATCCAGATAAATGGCAATTTGGGATAGAGCTTGTAAAATGTTCTCCATTGTGCGCTGGAAAATGGCACTAACTGATGATTCAGTGTTGTATGTTTATACAAATCCTTTTGGGTATTAATTGTAGCATACTTCTGAGAATCCTCATCTAATTGCAATTGTAGGTACGCATTTCTCATGTCCAGTTTTGTGAAGGACAGCCCCCCACCCCCCACTGTGCTATTGTTTCATATAAATCCTCTATGTGAGGTATTGGGTATTTAGCCAGCTGCAAAAAGCAGTTTACCGTTTGTTTGAAATCCCCACAAAGGAGAACAAACCAGTTCGGCTTCACAATTGGTACGACTGGCGCTGCCCATTCCGCAAACTGTACTCATTTGATGATTCCTTTGCTTTTCAGCCTCCTGATTTCTGCCTCTATTTTTTTTCATGTAAGGCAAATGGCACTAGGCAGACCTTGCAGAATAGTGGCATTGCTTCTGGGTCAACATGTAAGTTGCATTGGCTCCTTTGATAGCCCCTAGGCTTCCTGAAAATTCCAGATATTTCATTAGGACTTAACTCGGGCAGCCATTTTCTAATCGAAAACTGTTAAGCCACTCAAGTTGACTCTTTCTGAACCAATTTCACTCCATCAAGCTTGGGTCTGAGCCTTTTACCGCAATCAGTGGCAACTGAACCAGCTGCTTCCTGTAAGAGACCGGAACAGAAGTTGTACCCTTAATCTGTAAGAGTTCCCCAGCATAAGTTCTCAGCCTGGCCAAGGTCTTTCACAAAGTTAAGGGTTGGAGTCCAGAGTGAATTTTGGTAAAGACTGGTTCCGCAATCACTGATACAGCTGCACTGGTAGCGACCTCCATTAGAACACGGTAACCATTTAGCCTTAACCAGATGTTTATTTTGATTGGTTCTAATTTGGATATTGCTAAGCAATTTACCTGTTCCAAACAGTTGTCAATGGACTTTCTAGGGTATGCACTCTCCTGGATACTCAATTCAGGCCTCGTGGGACTCTTTTGCTGTCTCAAGTCTGCATACGGACAGCAACGACAATGCCCTTTCGGCCCAGATCCTGAAGAAAACGTTAACCGTTTGGCAGAGGCTTGGCTTTGTTTTGGGGTTTTGCTGTGGGCTGTCCTAGAGTCCTTCTGTTCAGGATATGTCCTGACTGAAGCTACGCAATTATCTTCACTCAAGTGGTATCCCCCAAATTCAGTCGGCCTGGCAAGTGTGTCCATGTCCATCGGCGGCATACCCTGTAACTCATATGCTCCACTCGCCACATTTTCTAATGACAAAGCCAGTTGTAGTGCCTGTTTGAAATCCAGTTAAACTTCAGCTAGTAAATGCTTCTTCCCCGCTGTTATCAGACTAATGAATGAATGTATCAAATTATATGTTGATGTCACTGTTTATGCACATTCTCCACAGATGTAACATTGTATTCTTCACTCTATTACTCTGATGCACTTGTGTGGTGTGATCTGCATGTACTGCACGCAAAACAAAACTTTTCACTATACCTAGGTACACATGACAACAATAAATTAAATCAAAAACTTTCCTTCCCTGTCTTTACAGCAATTTATGATCATTGTCACTAAGATTGACAATATATATTCCAGATTTTATTAACTGAATTCAAATTCAATCAACTGCAGTGGTGGGGCTTGAGCCCATATCCCCAGAGTTTTGGATTGTTAGTTCAGTTGTAATACCACTACAACACCACTGCTCCTAAATTGTAGCCTAATGAACCTGATACTTCTCATGCAGAAACATTTGGACACATTAATATGGATAAAGTTAATTTGCACTCTGAAAAAATGCCTTTTGGTTGCTCAACGTTAAGCTTCACCAAGGCATTTAGTGTCCCTACAAGCTCAAGAACTTGACCCTTTAGAAGTTGATTGTGAAAATTATTGTTTCCATGGTTTGTGATGAGCTGCTATCCATTTATGCAGATTAATAACTTCAGAATGTCAATTATTGTCCAAATCCAATTTGGACTTAAGTATATTCTTTAGCTCATTGTTGATATGGAACTTCGTCTTGATGGGGTGTTTCAGAGGGTTGAGTTTTTTCCTCTATATCTCTCAAGTTCACATTGATGATTCCTGTACATTTTGTAAAGGTGCCTCACATACAGCTGGGTTCAGTCAACACACATGGGGCATCATCCACCCTGCAGAACTTCCACATTGCTGAGTCGGTATTGGAGCTCTGAGATCTCTTTTCTGCATGAGTTGATGCCTCTCTAACACTGTAACTTGCCTCTTCTCAGATATTGTGGTCACTTTGCCTGCTGTTGTTGAAGTTTTGAATCTTCACATGTTTTCATCTGTATTGAACTAGTATAAGGTCTTCTTCATTGTTCCCTGTACTGACCTGTGCTTCATCATAGTGAGGGAGCTTTTCTCATCTAACTCTGGCTGTTTCTGCTGTTGTTGCATCTCTTCTGTGAAATAAGTATTCAACTTTACCTCTTTATAATGTTCTTCAACAAAGAGATAATTCTCCTCAAAAGAGAGAACAAGCATTTCACGAATAGCACTGCCCAAATCCAGGGAGGTCTAAGGCCACCTGTTCCACTAAATTAACAGACAGGATACCATATCCTGGAAGAGAAAACCAGTGCCTAGAATGTCCTCCTGTTTTTGATGCCTTTCTTTCCTGCCAAATGTACCTACTCCTTTGAGAGAAATAAAGGGTCCATACTATCTCCTTTAGTACTACGGTTGGAGTGTCCTTAATGGAGAGTAATTCCTGATGCACAGAGATGATTTTGATTTATTCTGCGTCAGCTAGCCAAAAAATATTCAATGCTGCACGCACAGCTCTGTTTCATAAAGATGTAGAATAATTTGTGATGATATACAGGGTATCTTCGAATACAGTGATGTGCAGCATGCAGCTTCCCTCTCAACCTGATTCTAGTATCTCCTTTGCCCTAATGTCAAATGGTTAGGGTTAGTGTTGAGAATATTTGTGGACAACCATGGCAAGCATCTGAACGAATGGCTTCATATTCCACTGTATCCAGTTTGAAATTAGCTTTCTTGCTGTTAACAGGGATATCTGCCAACCTGAATTTATTGCACAGTCCTGCAAAACCAAGTGAGTTGAATACCTTGTGTGGACCTGCTATGTGACACCAGAAGAATTCGTACTTCTCCTCAGTGTCCTCTAATGGCATATCATGAAATAGGTTAATAGAATCCCAGCAGTGCGGAAGCAGGCTATTCGGTCCATTGAGTCCACACCGACCTTCTGAAGAGCATCGCACCTGGATCCACCCCCTACCCTATCCTCGTAATCCTGCAATTCCCATGACTATTCCCACTTACAGACTGCTGTGGTCTGTTTTCCCTTTTCGGAGCTGCCAGTACATTTTCATAGTGGTGTCTGTCTTGGTGCACGTAGCTCTCTACAATACTGACTGGACCCAGCTCCCACTGGTGAGGTACCCTAGTGGTGTCAATGCACTCTGTTACTTGGTGTGCTTTTTGTTGATCAACATTTTGAGTGTTTCCTCTCGTGTAAATCTGCTGAACGATGATACTATTTAACTCATTGCAGCGGATTGAGTTTTTTTTAAATGATTGCTGCATTCTCTGCTGTAGGCTTTTTTCCACTCTATTTTCAGCTTTCTCTCCCAGTGACTCAGTGCCTGGGTGGGCTTGGATGTCTGTCACTCATTTCTCCATTCCAGGTATTGCACCACTTCTATATTGAGATTGCTGGGCTTGGACTTGTCCTTCTGTAGCACTATGTTGTTTCAGGAGCTTCACTTCAAGATCCTCTTGTTGTCCGCCAAAGTGTCACATGAGTTTGGTCACCATCTACCATGTTATGGAATGGGTCTACGTTCATCGGAGTGAAATTTAACAAGCTTTATTAAATATAACTATTGTCAAGGCATGTTTAGAGAGGGCATCTTCTAGAATCCTATTAACTCAGGCTCCAGTTCCACATGATCTGACATCAGTATGACATAGCTGCTTAAGCACATGTTCAATAGCAATTCTTAGAATAAAAGTGTAATTAACGCTCTATTCTGCAGCCAAAAAGGCCTTCTAGCTATACCTTCCAATACCTATGCCCTAAGCTTTGGAACTCATTCTCTAAATCTCTCTTCCTCTCTTTACTCCTTTAAGACACTTTAAAACCTTACTTTTGACCAGATTTTTGGTCACTATCTCCTTATGTAGCTCAGTGTCAAGTGGATCTGACAATACTGCCGTGAAATATGTTGGGGTGTTTTGCTCTGTCTCAGGCAGTGTATAAATTCAATATGTTGTTGCTGGATTACTGCTGTGAAATTGCCATCTTTTGCTGTAACATGACTTTTTGTCTCATACAATAAAGAATTCTGTTTATGGAACACAAGTCACAGATGTCCTAAAAGCTAATGAAATATTTCAAAATGTAGGCAGTATTGTTATGAAAAAGCTTCATTGCAAAATGAGCAAAACACATTGTACTCATTGTTTCAGTATATCTGGTTGCAAACTGCTTCATGTTTCCTATCAAAGCCACCACAACCAAAGGGAGCTCAAATGGGTCTCAATGAACCTTTTCTGTTACATTCAGTGAACATTAATGAGGCATTAGTTAATAATACAGAAATCAAATAAGTTATTTGTTCTTTTTTTTATCAAGCTCAACAAAGTTCCTATCTTAAATAAACACAGCTGTTTCTACCAGAAATAAACAGAATGCTTAAAAAGCTTTCAATGACAACTTTGATTTTTTAAAAGTCTTTCAAAAGATGTGGGTGTGTTGGCTCAGCCAGTATTTATTGCCCTAGCTAACATTTGTTGCCTCAGCTGGTAATTGTTGTCCGTCCTTTAACTGCTATTAAGAAAGTAGTTGTGAGCCACCTTTTAGTATACAGATACATCCACTATGCTGTTAGGAAGGGAGTTGCAGTGAGTTAGTGAATGTTCGATGGTTATGGATTTGTGGCTAATATCATTGACTGCCTGATTTAAACATGCTTGATGGAATGAAATAAATAATATTTGTATTTTTGACCATCTTTGTTCCAGAATAATAAACTTATTTAGAATTGCTTTATAATGTTTGAGGAATCTGTAATTGTTTGAAAGAATATTTAAAAACAATGTTTAAGAGTTTGCATCAATCATAAATGGAGCAAGTGTAATGTTTTTGGACAATTAGAATTACTGGCTCAAAGTAACTTGGCATCCCATGACCTGGAAGTAGTGTCAGCATGAATTAAGTTAAGACAGAGATAGATGTAGCCAGACACAAAGGAGAGCAACCCAAAAAAATGGGGCTATAAACAGATGAGTTAGAGAGTGAAATGGTCATGATTTGCTACAATGTAAGTGAAGAGCAAAGGAAATCATCAACCAGCTATAGACACAAAGAGAGAGCAGCAAAGAGAAAAACAGAATGAGGAAAGCATAGAAATCTTACAGAAATCATAGAAATTTATTATCAGGAAGACATCAGTTTTCCAAATTGGCTGAAAAAGAGATATGGTGTCAGTTGGCCAAACACGTCTAAAACCTGGAAACCTGTTTGAAAAATCTCTTAAGATACTAAAGAACTTGATATTTTCCCTGGAAATGACCAAACTATCAACCAAATTGGTCAGTTGAAATTGAATTCTTGAAAACTACACAACTAGCGCTGTTGTAACCTAAGGAATATAACATTCACAAAAGCTGTTAATTGGAGTAACGTGAGTGTGGGCCCTCCAGAGAGTGAAAGTAAGGAGATAATTGTAGAAAGTAAAGTAATGGAAAATGAAATGAGCAATTATATTGCTTCTGTCTTCACTATGGAAGATACAAAAAAACTCAGTAATGGCTGTGAAACAAGAGAGCACCTTCCTGATTGATCTGTGGACCAATAAATCTCTGGATCCCAAAAGACTTCACCCAGGGATCATAGAATCCCTACAGTGTGGAAACAGGTCCTTTGGCCCAACAAGTCCACACCAACCTTCAGAGCATTCCACCCAGACCCCTCCCCCTATAACCCACCTAATCTACACATCCCTGAACAGTACAGGCAATTTAGCATGGCCAATCCACCTAACCTGCATATCTTTGGACTATGGGAGGAAACTGGAGCACCCAAAAGAAACCTACGCAGACACGAGGAGAATGTGCAAACTCCACACAGACAGTCGCCCGAGATGGAATTGAACCCAGTCCTTGGTGCTGTGAGGCAGCAGTGCTAACTACAGTGCCACCATGCCGCCGATCATTAAGACAGTAATTAATAAGATAGTAGATGCAACGGTGTTAATTTTCCAACATTCCCTAGGTTCAAAGAGCATTCTATCAGACTCGAAAGTAGTGAGTATAACCACTCTATTTAAGACAGGGAGGCAGAAAACAGGAAACCAAGGTGAGTTGGCTTGATCTTCATCATGGTGAAGATGCTAGAATTTAGAATATAGGAGCAAAGAAGTCTTAACAACTTTAAAAGATTCATTGCTTAGATCACAGCCGGAGTGCTGTGCACAGTTCTGGCCACCACACTATAGGAAGGACATGTTTGCACTAGAGAGTGTGCAGAGGAGATTCACTAGGATGGTGCCTGGGATGGAAAGTCTCCGATGTGAGGAGAGGCTGGATAGACTGGGTCTGTTTTCTTTGGAGCAGAAGAGGCTGAGAAGGGAATATGATTGAGGGATACAAATTTATTAGAGGCATAGAAAGGATAGATTTTTTTTTCCCATGGCAGACATGTCAAAGACCAGGGGACACCAATTTATTGTGACGAGTAAGTGATTTATAGGAAATCTGAAGAAAAACGTTTTCACCCAGAGGGTGTTGGAAATGAGGAACATGTTGCCTAAGAGGGTGGTGGAGAAGGCAGGTACTCTTGCAACTTTTAAGAAGTGTCTGAATGAGCACTTAAAATGCCAGGACATGGTAGGCTATGGACCAAGTGCAGGTAAATGGGATTAGTGTAGTTTGATTTTTGTTGTTTGACATAGGCATGGTGGTCCGAAGGGCTTGTTTCTGTGCACTATGACTATATGATTCTAATTGATCATTAAAGAGGTTATGGCTCAACACTTAGTAAAGCTCAAGATAATCAGGAATAGTTAGCAGGGTTTGTGGAGGACAAATCATGTATAACCAATTTATTTGACTTCTTGAAGGAATAACGCGTGCTGTTTATAAACCTGTAGATGCACTATACTTAAACTTTCAGAAGGCATTTAATAAGGTACCACATCAAAGGTTATTGTGGAAAGTAAAAGCTTGTGGTGTTGAGTGGCACATTAGCATGGGTAAAGGATTGGTTGGTTGGCAGAAAACAGATAATATCCATCAATTGGTCTTTGCCCGATTGGCAGAATGTGATTGATCTGTGAACCAATGTGGAGTGAAGACCTGTTGGGATCTGTTTTGAGGCTTCAATATTTTCAATTTATGTCAATGCCTTCGATGAGGACAGTGAAGGCATAGTGGCTAGTCTTGCAGACAATAAAAAAATGCGAAAGTATGTTATGAAGAAGACATGAAGAAGGAGTTTGCAAATGTTTATATCATATATATGTACATACATATTTATATATATAAATATAATACATTGATACGTTGAGTGTCTGGGCAAAAATCTGGCAGAGGCTGTGTAGTGTGGATGAATGTGAAGTTGTTTACTTTGGCAGTGAGATTGCAAAAACAGTATCTCTTAAGTGGAGAATGATTGTGGAATTCCATGGTGCAGAGGGATTTAGGTGTTTCAATGCATGAGTTGCAAAAAGTTGGAATGCAGTACAGCATATAAGCAAGAAGGCTAATGGTATCCTTTATTACAAGAGGGATTGAACAAAAAATTAAGGATATTATTCTTCACTTATAAGGAGACAATAAGTTGAATATTGTGTACATTTTTGGTCTGTTTATTTAAGAAATGCATTGAAGGCAAATCAGAAGAGGTTTATTCAACTGATAACTGAAATCAGTGCATGGTCTGATGAGGAAAGGTTGAACAGATTTCTGAAGAAGACTCCTGACCTGAAACGTCAACTTTCCTGCTCCTCTGATACTGCCTGGCCTGCTGTGCTCCTCCAGCTCCACACTGTGTTATCTTGAACAGACTGGGCTTGTTTCTACTGGACTTTAGAAGAATGATGGGTGATTTGCTTGACAAGTACAAAACCCTAGAGATAACAAGGTGTAGAGCTGGATGAACACAGCAGGCCAAGCAGCATCAGAGGAGCAGGAAGCTGACATTTCGGGCCTAGACCCTTCTTCGGAAATGGCACATTAACATGGGTAAAGGATTGGTTGGTTGGCAGAAAACAAATATTATCCATCAATTGGTCTTTGCCTGATTGGCAGAATGTGATTGATCTGTGAACCAATGTGGAGTGAAGACCTGCTGGGATCTGTGTTGAGGCTTCACCCTAACCCTAATCCTAACCCTAACCCCATTTCTGAAGTAGGGTCTAGGCCCGAAACGTCAGCTTTCCTGCTCCTCTGATGCGGCTTGGCCTGCTGTGTTCATCCAGCTCTACACCTTGTTATCTCAGATTCTCCATCATCTGCAGATCCTACTATCTCAAGTACAAACCCTGAATGGTCTTGAAAAGTTGGAGGTGAAAAGGAGGTTTCCACTTGTGGTTAAAGACAGAACTAGGGGGCACTGTTGTAAAATTAATAGATCACCCCTGCAATGCAGAGGAGATTTTTTTTCCTGACAGAGAATAGTGCAACTTTTGAATTCTCTACCTCAGAGATCAGTGGAAGTGAGTTCATTGAATATTTTTAAGGCAGAGGTAGGTAGATTCTTACTAGGCAGGGGAATCAGTATGTTATTAGGGGTAGGTGGGAATGTGGATTTCAAACCACAAAACTGATCAACCATGATCTTATTGAATAGCAGAGAATTCTTAAGTTCTTCTGATTCCTGACCTTCCCAGCGTGAATAATGAACAACATTTTGTGGAATTGTATAGCTAGGTAGTGCTACTTGCCTGCAGAGGTGCACATGGTTGGATAAAATGTGATTTTGTTGAATTAAACATGAAAAGTGAAGTTGACTCTTCTTCAAATTATTGTTGGTATTTTAATGTCTGCCTGTTAATTCATGTTTAATTTGTGTTGGTTCTGACTGATGTCAAAACAAAAGTTACAAAGATCAAAATCTTGATAATTTAATTTAATTGATCATTTATTCATTTGTGAGTGACTTTGGTTTATGGTTCCCTTATAAGTATTGTAACAGGTTTCACTTACACACATTCACTTATATGATGTGGACTGTAGTGATATTCCAGCGGTGTGCCGAGATGAGCTGATTTTTACAAGTTCTCAGGCTCCAAAATCTTGTGCCTAGGATTTTTAATCAGGTTGATGAGCTGGTCAATAATGTGAAGGATACCAAGTCAAGCTTCTTGCCTTGTACTTTGTTGACGGGAAAGAAAGTTCTGTGAGGTTAGAAGGTCATTTGTTTGAATGCAGCAAGATAAGCAAAGCAGTTTCCTGTGGTGAACTGGCAGGAAGAGAAAACTTTTCAAAACAGGAAGTGGAAGTTGAAGAAATAACTTGCAATTAGCTATAATTCCCTCAAGGGCATCTTCCAGTGTCCCAGAATTCACTCGTATCTGAACTAGCCACCGGCTTGGAGAACCAATGTATAACAGGCTAAATACGGTAGAGAAATTTTCTGCAATAATCTCTACAAAAGTGGGTTCAAAATAATTGAAAATTTCACTCTAGACCTCAGTACAGTAATAAAGTTCTGAATGCAATCATCAATCAAGGCTTTTTAATTGCAGAAATATACTCTTACAGAATAAATATATCATTTGTGAAATTCTTAAGTGAAATTTTATTTCAGAAGTTATAATTATTAGTTATTAAGATAAAAATTGCATTGAAAGAATTTGTATTTCTTCCAATAACTCAATTACTTTACAGGCAGGTTTTCCACAAAATTAAGAATTTTTTTTGTGTGATGCTCCAGGGCAGAGGAATGGTTAGCTCAGCTAGTGAGATGGCTCATGTGTGCTTTACAATAATCTGAGCAGTCTGGATCCAATTTCCATTCTGGCTGAACCAGATTGAGAAACTGCCTCCTAGCCCCATTCCCAAGAGTAGAAGATAATGGACAGCCTCCACAGCCAAGAAAATAGCTCAGGACCAGGAACCAGCTGGCAATGCGACAAGGAGCTGCCTTCAGGCAGAGCATGAATCAAATGAAACTCCAGCACTGTACTGAGGGAGTGTAGCAGTTTGATTAATGGTGCTTTTCAGGATTGATACTAAACTGAGGCAGTATCAATGTCAATCCACATCACCTATCTGCTGTTTGCAGTATCTTTGTTACGTGTGCATTTTCTGTTTTGATTTCCATATTGCAAAAGTGGCTGCACATCAGAAGTCTTTTATTTGGCTGCAGAGCAATTCAGGACATTACATGGCCATGGCATTGTGGAAATGCTTGCCTTCCTTTTCAATCTCAACTTATGGTGTGGAGGTGCTGGTGTTGGATTGGGGTGGACAAGGTCAGAAATCACATGACATTAGGTTAATAGTCCAGCAAGTTTATTTGAAAACACCAAGCTTTCAGAGCCTCAGTCCTTCTTCAGGTGTTAGTGAGAGAGGTAGTTGTGGACACAGAATTTATAAGCAAAAGATCAATGGGTCACACCACTTATGAGAATGTACTAAACAAACCTAAGATGCTGTTAAATCTTTAATCAGTTAGAAGGATGTAATTGATTAATATGTAGATATAAATCCCCAAATTCCTTTGAAGTCTCTGTCCTGACAAAGCTAAAGGTTTTTTTTTAGTGTAAAGAAGAGGTGACATTTTAGGTCATGGTGTGGAGGTGCCAGTGTTGGACTGGAGTGGACAAGGTCAGAATTCACATGACACCAGGTTATAGCCCAACAGGTTTATTTGAAAACACAAGCTTTTGGAGCCTCAGTCCTTCTTCAGGTGTTAGTGAGTGTTGCAGAAACAGTAGCATTTTAAAATATCTTCACAAATTTTACTAAGTATCTCTACAGCCACCTTTTTCATTACTTTGAGTGCAAATCATCAAGTCCAGGAGATCTGTTTGCTTTAAGCATCAGTAGTTTCTCAAGTTAATTTTTTAAAAGAATGTCTATTAATATCTTGCAGCTCTTCATTTATAGATTAGATTCTCCATTATTTCTAGCAGAATCTTCAGTATTTTTCTCTGTGACAATAAATAATAAGTATTTATTTAGTTTTTCTGTGTGATTACCCCTATTAGGCCCATGGGGAATCACAAATTAATCTCCCTGTGGAGCTCATTGTTCCCTTAGTAGCAAGCAATGGCCTGCCCTGTCAGAACTCATCACCTGAACCCTTTAAGGCTGTTGCAGTGCAGTGGTAATGTTCCTACCTCTGCTTTAGGAGGCCTGGGTGCAAGTCCCATCTGCTCTAGAGGTGTACGATAACATTGCTGAACAGGTTGATTAACAATACTTCTAAAATTTGTTCAAAAAGAGCTTTTGTGTTGCAGTGGTAGCGTTGCTACCTCTGAGCCCAGAAGGCCCTGATTCAAGTCCCATCTGTTCCAGAGGTCTGAATTAACAACATCTCTGAATGGGTTGATTTTAAAAAAAGGTAAAAAATGCAGACCCAAAGGCTTCTTGTGTTCCAGTGGCAGCGCCCCTGCCTCTGAATCAGGAGGCCTGGGTTCAAATCTCACCTGCTCCAGACAAGTGTAATAACATCTCTAAGCAGGTTGATTAGAAATAAAAATAAAGCAAACCCAGTTTAGTGGTTATCACATTTGATTTACACATGAAAATGCCTGAGTTTGAAGCCGAGCGGAAACATTTTGCCAATAATGGGCTTTGCATGTAAATGGCTACACGGGTGATTTACTGGTAGCGGTTAATAGCTGAAAGCAAAAAGTAAAACTCAGTAACAGTGATTTGATGGTGCAAAAGCCATGCAGTTGTCCGTACGATATATCAACATTACAATATTAGATATTAGAAAGAAAGGAAAGGTAAAATGGACCCAGGGATGGGTATACAGAACCATCTGTCCTCCAGGTAGTGGCTCTATTTTGGTGTTCAACAATAAATGATGTTCCTTTCCAGTCAGGCTTCCTGAGTTGTTACACTTTGCCATTTTGTTTTCCCCTATTATAAATTGACCTGACAACACTTATTATGGCTCCATATTTGTTTTTGCTATTCTTTTCCCTTTTACATAAAGTAGAAAGTTTTTTTACAGTTTTTTAAATGTTTCATGCTGGTTTACTCTCATATTTGATTTTTCCTTTCTCAACCTTTGACTTGCTTCTTGTTGCAGAGAGGGGGTTCTGAGTATCAAGAGGGAAATGCACTGAAAGGAAGTCTGAACAATTAGCCTCACAGCGAAATCCCTGAATGAAGAATGTTGCACTTTATCAGCTTTTCATAAGTCTTAAGACGCGCAAAGCCTTTAGGCTGTACTTTGGTGGATCTGTAGATTCAGGTTTGCTGCCAGGAAAATAGAAAGCAGCCATTTCAGGATAGCTCTTTGGTAACATCCAGCCTCTGGGAATATTCCATAAACAAATTTACAATAAAATTGTAGCTCAATCCAGGGAGGTGGGCTGCTTTTGTACTGACTGTGCCCCCATTTACATTCTAAACACAGTGGTAACTTCCCACTGTCTGAGGCCCCATCACCCCCACTGACTGAGACCCCAACCTTACCACTATCCAAGGCCAATACCTTCCCCGGTGCCTTAGGGCCCCACTCTCCTGGACCCCACCTTCCTCTTCCGCTGCTGAAAGCAGAGCCTGAACACACTTTGGTACACCTTCAGATGCCCACCATGAGTGGGAGCAAAGGCTCCGTGCCCAAAGTAAGTAGCCACCAGCGCAAAAGTTCACAAACATGGCAAAAGACCCGAATTCAGGAAATGAGAGTTTCAGATGACTGCTCATGACAACCAAGCAGCATTTGAGTCAAGTGTTGCATCAAAGGACGCCAGCAAAGAAAAAGGTCAATGGGAATTGGTAAGGGGAGCAGGGTTCTCTTTACTGGTTGGAATCATACCTAGCATAAAGGAAGATGGTTGTGGCTGTTGGAAGGAAATCAATCATCTCATCTGCAAGACATTTTTGCAAAAGTTCCTGTGGGCAGTCTCCTGGGTCCACCCATCTTCCATGGTGCAAAGTATCTTGTACATGGTCGACTCTGTTGTTGCCGTGCACTGTTCATGGAGGGTCCGAGGATATAAGGGTGCCAATTAAGCCAGGTAGTTTGTCCAGTGTGGTGTCTGTTGCATGTGTTCCTTGCCTTTAAGAGATTTCACCTTTAAGGAATTCATGTGCTGTTTGTACATTATCTTGCACATCTGTCTATTAATCTACAATGGGTTTGCAAGATGTGCATTCAGAAATCATTTAGTTTGGTGTAATACCTGCTTCAATGTATTCTACTTGATTCAAACAAACTACTCCATAGTATTAGAGATAACAAGGTGTAGAGCTAGATGAACACAGCAGGCCAAGCAGCATCAGAGGAGCAGGAAGGCTGACGTTTCGGGCCTAGAACAGCATCGTATCCAGTCCCAGCCACGACTGTGTCCTGTAACCCTGTATTTCCCATGACTGATCCATCTAGCCTGCAAATTCCTGCACTATTTAGCATGACCATGCAAATGCCTTTTAAATGTTGTAATTGTACCACATTTCCCACCACTTTCTCTGGAAGCTCGTTCCATACACCCACCACCCTCTGTGTGAAAAAGCCACCCCCTCAAGTCATTTTTAAATCTTAAACCTCTTACCTTAAAACTATGCCCTCCAGTTTTGGACATCCCCTACCCTGGGATAAAGATCTTGCCTATTCACCCATCCCCTCATGATTTTATAAACCTTTATTAGGTCATACCTTAGCATCCGCTGCTCCAGGGAAAATAGCCCCAGCCTATTCACTGTCTCCCTATAGCTCAACCCCTCCAGTCCCAGCAACATCCTTATAAATCCTTTCTGCACCCTTGCAAGTTTAACAATGTCTTTCCTAAAGAAGGGTGACCAGAATTGTATGCAGTATTCCAAAAGTGGCCTCATCTATATCCAGCACAGCCACAATATGACATCTCAAATCCTATACTCAATTTTATGATCAATGAAGGCCAACATGCCAATTGACTTCCTCATCATTCTGTCTTCCTGCGACTCCAATTTCAGGGAACTATGCACCTGTACCCCAAAGGCCTCTTTGTTTGGCAACACTCCCCAATGGCGCTACTATTAACTGTACAACTCCTGCCCTGGTTTACCTTATCAAAGTACAAACCTCACATTTATCTAAATTAAACTCCATCTGCCACTCCTCGGCCTATTGGCCCATCTGATCAAGGTCCCTTTGTACTCTGAAATAATCTGACCATTACACCACCTATTTTGGTGTCATCTGCAAACTTACTGAAATAGCTGCATAGAGGCTGGTATCCCATCACCCTTTATTTATTTGTACACAGTACACTGGCTGTGGCCAGCCAGCTCAGAGTCAGTCTTCAACTGAGGAGATTCCAGCCTCCTGGCTATATTGATTAGCCATGGCTTTCCTGATTAGCCCAGGTTGACAAACCCAATCACGAACCTAGAACCTTTAGTTAACGAGGTCCGCTTGGCTCCAATCACTACACTTACTAACCATAGCTCCTATATTAAAATCCAATCTTTTACATAAATGATGAAAATCTGTGGACCCGGCACTGATCCTTGTGGCACACCACAGGCTCCACTCCAAAAAGCATTCCGCCACCACCATCCTCAGTCTCCTAACTTCAAGCCAATTTTGTATCCGGTTGGCTAGCCACCCCTGGATCCCTGTGATCTAACCTTATTGACCAGTACCAACCTCTTACTTGAGAGAGGATGTACTGAGACTGGAAGAACTGTAAAGGATATTCACAAGATTGATTCTGGAATTGAGCAGGTTGGCTTCTGAGGACAGATAGAGTAGGCTGGGACTGTACTCACTGGAATGTAGAAGAATGAAGGGGGGATCTTATAGAAACATATAAAATTATGAGGGGAATATGTAAGATAGAAGCAGGGTGGTTGTTTCCACTGTCAGGTGACAGGGGGCATTGCCTCAAAATAAGGGGGAGAAGATTAAAGACTGAGCTGAGGAGGAATTTCTTCACCCAAAGGGTTGTGAATCTGTGGAATTCCCTGCCTAGTGAAGCAGTTAAGGCAACCTCATTGAATGTTTTTAAGGCAAAGTAAGGTAGATTTTTGATCAGTATAGGAATTAAGGGTTATAGTGAATGGGTGAGTAAATGGATCTGAGTCCACAAGAACGATCAGTAATGACAGAGCAGGTTTGATGGGCCAGATGGCCTACTCCAGTTCCTATGTCTTATGTTTTTATGTTCTCTAAATACTGTAACAAAATATTCATTTAGTATCTTATCCACTTCCTATGGTTCCACACATAGACGGTCATGCTGATCATTAAGAGGCCCTATTCTCTTCCTAATTACTCTTTTGTCCTTAATGTATTTATAGAATTTCATTGGATTCTCCTTAACTCTATTTGCCAAAACTATCTCATTATTAATGGCCTAGTGAAGGGTCATGTTATGATGAGGACAGAAGAAACCTTCAAGGAGGTAGGCAAAAACTTGGCAGACGGGGTTTAGTGCGAGATCACACACTGTGGTAGGAAGAATTAAAAGACAGGCTATTATTTAAATGGAGGGAGACTCCAAAAAAAGTGTAGAGCAGAGGGGCCTGAGAGTTCTTGTGCAAGAAACACAAGAATTTAGTGTGCAGGATCAGCAAGTAATCAAGACAATGAGTGGAGTTTTCTTTATATTGCTAGGGATTGGAGTTTAAAAATAGGGAAGTCTTGATGCATCCAGACAATTGGAGTGTTGCATGGTTTTGGTCACTGTATTGAAGAAAGGATACCTTGACATTGGAGGCAGTTCAGGAAAGAGATTCACTAGGCTGATATTTTAGATGAAGGGGTTGGGTTATTTAGAATGGCTATTCAGGTTGGGCCTTTATACATTAGAGTTTAGAAGAATGGTGAGCAATCTTATTGAAATATACAAAATTCTGAGGGGAGCTTGATAGAGTTGATGTTGAGAAGATGTTCCCACTAGTGGCAGAATCTCAAACTAGGGGAAATTGTTACAGAATAAGGGGACACTTATTTAAAGCTTAAATGTGAAGTCATTTCTTCTGCCAGAGGGTAGCAAATGCCTGGACTCCTCTACCTCAGAGAGTTGTGGAGGCTAGATCACTGGAGAATTTACAGAGGAGGTAGAGTTTTGAAATATTGAGAAGTTGAGAGCTATACAGAGCTGGCATGAAAGAAGAGTTGAGGCCTACAGCAGAGCAGCCATAATTTTATCAAGTGGAGGGCTGAATGACCTCTGTCTACTCCAATCTCTTATATTTTTATGTAGCCAGCGATGCCCACAACTCATAAAACAATTATTGTAAACAAAGTCTCTCAATGGCTCAATAGCACTTGCTGTACCAGCTCTGTGTCCCCTTACTTTCAGATGTGTGTAAAGAATCTGAGAGTGTGATACTGTTGAGATGCCCCCACGCTTGCCTTCCTGTCTCCAGTGCACACAGTTATCATGGTTCATGTGGTCATCCCACCTGCCTGCGCTCTTTCTTGTTCACCTTTGAGATGAAATGGATGCTGTTGAGTGTCTGGGTGTTTGGTAACATTCCTGTGTGTACTAGATGACCACTAAGGCCAAGGGCGTTGAGGGCTTTGTTGCAAATAAGACAGCATAGCACAGGCATTTGAATTTTGAATGAGTTGCTGACTTAAGATTTCCCTTCAAGGTGCAGGGCTGGATGAACACAGCAGGCCAAGCAGCATCATAGGAGCAGACTCTTCTAAGGATGCCTAGCCTGAAGAAGTTACCCTCCTTCCTCCGGACCTTCTCTGCTCCTATGATGCTGTTTGGCCTGCTGTGTTCATCCAGCCCTGCACCTTGTTGTCTCGGATTCTCCAGCATCTGCAGTTCCTACTATCCAAGATTTCCCTTCCTTGTGTTTTCTCTCTGCCTCTGATTGGAGCTCGCCTTTGAAGGAGGCTGTGTTATTTTTATTTGATTGTGCCTGGTGCAGCAATCCTAGGTATCCTTCTCCCAGGGCTTGAAGTCCACATTAAACTCTAATGTGAAGCCATTTGAGTGTCCTTGTTATGCTTCCTTTGATCCACCAGAATCAAGCTCTCTGTTAAAGTTAGCTTCCGTAATGCGTGGTAGACTGACTATATGCCCAGCCCAGCTTAGTTACAGGTGAACACTTGGCAGACCTAGTTAGGTGAGTATATAAGTGTCTGGTATTCTGTCCTGCCATCTGATCTTCAGATGTTTTCAAAGGCAGATCAATTGAAAGTGGTTGAATTTCTTGGCATGTTATTGGTGCCTAGTCCATAGCTCACATACATGCAGCAGAATGGGCATGAGTATTGTTTTATTGTTTTTCAATTTGGTTGGCACAGACTTTTTTTGTACTAATTGATCACAGAATCCCTGCAGTGCAGAAAGAGGCCCATCAAGTCTACACCAACACTCCAAAGAGCATCCCACCCAGACCCACCGTCTCCCCATAACCCCACATTTGCCATGTCTAACCCATCTAGCCTACATATCCCTGGATAATTTAGCATAGCTAATCCACTTAACCTGCATATCTTTGGACTGTAGGAGGAAACTGGAGCACTCAGAGGAAACTCACGCAGACACAGGGAGAACATGCAAACTTGACACAGACAGTTGCCCAAGTGTGGATTCAAGCCCAGGTCCCAAGTGCTAATCATTATACCACCATGTAGCTCTTCACTCATAGGCTGTTGCACTGATAAGATGGACTGATCTCAAAACTCAGAAACCTAGGTCTCAGCTCCGCTCTCTGCAACTGGATCCTCAGCTTTCTGACTCACAGGCTGCAATCAGTGAGGATAGGTAACCTCCGCCCCCTACTGTACTCTCTGTACACCTATGACCGTATTGCCAAATTCCGAATGAACGCTATCTGCAAGTTCACTGACAGCACCACCACAGTGGGACGGATATCTAACAACGACGAGTCAAAATACATAAGGGGGATAGAAACCTTGGTGATGTGGTGCAATGAAAACAATCTTCAGAACTTCAGAAAGAAAGGAGGAGAACATGCACCCATCAACGGAACTGAGGTTGAGAGAGTGAAGAGCATCGAGTTCCTCAGAGTGACGATAACCGATGACCTGTCCTGGACTTCACGAGTAAATGCAACAGTCAAGAAGCACAACAATGCCTCTTCTTCCTCATGTCGCTCAAGGAATTTGGCACGTCCATAAGGTCCCACACCAACTTCTACAGATGCACCATTGAAAGCATGCTATCTGGGTGCATAACAGCCTGGTATGGCAGTTCCTGTGCTCAGGGTGGTAAGAAACTACAGAAGGTTGTGTGCACAGCCCGGACCATCACAGTAGCCAACCTTCTATTCATGGACTCCATTTACACCTCTCATTGCAGCAGAAAGGCTGCCAACATCATCAAAGACCCATTGCACCCTGGTTTTGACCTCCTACAACCTCTTCTGTCAGGCAGAAGATATAGACACCTGAATACATGCACGAGTAGGTTCACGAGTACCTTCTTCTCGGCCATTATCAGGCTGTTGAATGGACTCTAGCCTCAAATAAGTAACGTGCAATGTAACCTGTATGCCTCTAAGCCTTTTTGATCTGTACAGCCTTTGCTTGCTGTGATCTATTTGTACCACTCGTAAACAAAGCCTTTCGCTGTATTTCAGTACACGTGACAATCAATCAATCAATCAAGCAATCAACCAGAATAGGATGGCAAAAGGCAGTAGGAACCAATTAGCAGATGCCTCCTGGATGATTATGCAAGGAGCACCCTGATAAGATGTCCATATGATTCTGGCACATGCCTCTGACACTCAGGTATCAATTTGACATGATAAGTATTTGAAAATAAAGATAAAACCTTTGGGCAGCGTTGAACTATGCAGTGACAAGTTTGATCAAGTTTGTGTTTGAATTGTTTCTCAGGGTGTGGAATTCAGAGATGGGTTACCTATGACTTTTCTACTCCTTCAGTTCAGAGAGTCCATGACTTTCAGGTGGAATTGAAACATGCTGTCAGGCAATTAAAGGATTTCATAATGCAGCATTCTTTTCAGTGGCAAGTTTGTCAAGACTTGTAAATGTAAGGGTCGAAGGAATGGTTGCAAGTTTCATCAGCAATGCAAATGAGGTGTAGTTGGATTTTTTTTTGCCTGAGGTCATATGAGACATTCAGGGATATTGGTATATGTTGAGCTGATGGTTTTGTTCAGTGCCTTGGGGAAAATGCTAATTATAACCAGTCTTCCACTGACACCGTATCCAGCATCAACCCTCACTGCTGCAGGATTGTGCTCCTGTTATATCTCCCTCAGTGACAGCAGTTCTATCAGGTATTGACTCTTCCAGATCATTCAACATAGACACTATCTGATAATCTACAATTATGCTGCTACACCCAAACACTGGTGTGTGTGTGTGTGTGTGTGTGTGTGTGTGTGACCTCCCAAGCAGTTAATTACTTCTGTTTACAGATACTGCAGTCCATTTACATTTTGCTTATGTTCCTGATCTCTATCAAGTGAAAAACATTGGCAAGTATGTGTGACTGCTATATTTGTGTGCCCATATACTTTGTGTGCAGGTGAGATGTGTATATTTGCAGTATTTTATTGAGTGTATGTGTCTGTACAAATATATGTATGGAGGGATGGGTGGGAGTGTGTGTGTTTGTGTGTGTGTGTGCACACATGTGCATGTGCACATGTAAATTCTGTATGTGACTGTATATGTGCCTATGTGAATCCCTGTGTGTGTTTTGGTACATAGGTGCATGTAAGTTTATGCATGTGTGTACAGGCTCTGTGGTCTGGAACTCTCTCCAAAAGCTTCTTTGCCTCTATTTGCTTCTTTAAGACATTGAATATAAGATATCACTTTAGTATCTATCGCGTCTGATTCTGGTCCTATCTTACCATGCTTTGTTCCTAGAACTACATGCCTCTCAGTGAATATCCCAGAATTCACTGGCATTCCTAGCATCTGCACCAGGTTTAAAAGCTCATTATGGATGTTAGAAACAGGAAGGAAGCAGTGATCTTATTGGGTATTTATTAGAGAATTCCAACTACTGGGGAGGAAATAGAAGAGAGGACTTGCAGGCTGAATATGGAAATCTGCAGGACAAAGTAGGGTTGTGATGGTTGGTGATTTCAATCGTCGTAGAGTAGACTGGAAAAAGATAGAATGTGGGGAAGGGAAGGAATTCCTGCAGTGTGCACAGGAAACTTTCTGGAACAGTACGTTTTCAGTCCAACCGGGGAAGGAGCTGCCCTGGATCTGATCTGAGAAAATGAGACAGGCCAAGTGAAGAATGTCAGAGCAGGGAAGCATTTGGGAAATAGCAACCATAATTTAATAACATTCAATAATAAGCTAGAAAATGATAATAATCAGTCAATAATTAAAATCCCAGACTGGAAAAGGGCAGATTTCAAGGGCTTAAAAGTTGAAAGATGGCAGGTTAATTGAAAACGCATTTAGGTGGATAAAACAGTAGATGAAAAGTGGGAGAATTTCAAAAGAGAGTTGAATAAGGTGCAAGCTGAATACCTACTCATGAGAAATGAATATGGGGTATCCAAAGCTAGAGCACCTTGATGACTAAACATATTGGTCAGAAAATACGGAAGATAAAGGAGGCATAAGTTGCATACTGGAATGATAATAGCAATAGAAATCAGCAATACATACTCCAAAAGGTATCTCAAATGCAGGAGAGAGGCTAAAGCTAGAATAAGGAAGGCTAAGAGCAGGCATGGGGAAAGGCTGCCAAAAAAAATAGTAAAATATTCTTCAAACATATTAATAAGAAAAATTTTTTGAAGGATAGAATGGGGTCAGTAAGGAACAAGCTGCTCACCGAAACAAACGGGTACTGAAAGAGTACTGTGCTTCTGTCTTTACCAAATTAGAAAATAATGAAATTGGCCTTGTTGAAATTTGGGTGTTGAGTAACTGAACAATATACGAATAGATAGAGAAGAGGTTCTAAAAAGCTGGCAACACTCCAGGTAGAGAAATTGC
The DNA here is from genome assembly GCF_021869965.1 of Rhincodon typus. NCBI lineage: Eukaryota > Metazoa > Chordata > Chondrichthyes > Orectolobiformes > Rhincodontidae > Rhincodon > Rhincodon typus. The sequence continues at coordinate 67,968,849 of NC_063345.1, forward strand.
CAAGCCTGGGTGGGATACATCCTAGATTGCTGAGAGAGACAAGGGGGAAAAAGAACAAACACCTGGCAGATAAACTTCAATGCAGAGAAATGTGAAGATGTGCATTTTGGTAGGAGAAACATAGAGAGACAACACAGGCTCAATGGTACAACTCTGAGGGAGTGTAGGAGCAGAGGGACTTCAGGGTTCACTTGCATGATTCTCTGACAGTGGCCAGGCAACTTCAAGCAGTGTTAAGAAGGCTTATAGGATCCTTGACTTTATAAAGAGAGGCATAAAGTACTAAAACAAGGAAGTGATGCTACATATCTATGTATCATTGGTCAGACCACACTTGGAGTATTGTGTTCAGTGCTGGGCACATTATTTAAAGAAGTATACTAAAGCCCTGGAGAGAATTCAAAGGAGATTTACTAAAGTGATACCAAGAATGAGGGACTTTAGAGGAAAGATTTGAGAAATTGGGCTGATTCTCCTTAGAGCAGAGACGATTGAGAGGTGACCTTATTAAGTTGTTCAAATTTACGAAAGTTTGGACAGAGCAAAGGATAGTTTGTTTTCACCAGTTATTATCTCAGTAAGCAAGGGTCACAATTTTAAGATTGTCAGTAAGTGATCTAGGAGTGAGATGAGGAGAAACTTCTTTACTCAGAGAGTTGTTAGGATTTAGAGTGTAGAGGAGGTGGATTCCATGGGATTCAAAAGTGAGCTGGATATATATTTGGATGATGAAGTTAGAGGGCTACGGAGAAAGGGCTGGAGAGTGGGACTAACTGGGTAGCTCTTTCAGGAGTTGATGCAAACATAATGGGTCAAATGGCCTCTTTCCGTCTTGTAAAATTCAATGATTTTATGAGTGGGACTGTCAGCAAGGTATTTAATTATCGTCAACTGGCAACTTGCCACTGCCTTGTGAGAATCTCACTGCTTGTGAAAAGCAAAAAAAATGGAGTGAGTTAATCCCAAGGTCACAATGGGCCTCACTTGGCTTTTCCCCCGATCTTGTCACACATCTTATCATCGTCCAAACGGTACAGACTCCTATAAAATTCTACCCGTGAAGTACTTTGGGACAATTATTAAATTAAATATGCTATATAAATACAATCTAAACTCAAGTCTGCTTACGTATAAAGATTACTTGAGGCTAAGATAAGGCCCCTGTCCACAGTGAATTTTCTGTGGAGGAGGCTGGTTGCCTGAGTGAGGCAGTCAGTGCCTAAGAAACTGAGCTTAATGGCAAGTGTCTGATCTTGTAGGAGCAGAACCGAGAACAGCCATCATACTGAAGATGGGAAGATATCATCAACTAACTTACAATAACAATTCCCAGACTTCTCTCTAACCCGTCTTTCAAACTTGTCAAAGTCTGTGGAAGTGACCATACAAAGAGCTCTGAGATAGCAAAGTATAGATCTGGATGAACACAGCAGGCCAAGCAGCATCAGAGGAGCAGGAAAGCTGATGTTTCGGGCCTAGACCCTTCTTCAGAAATGGGGGAGGGGAAGGGGGTTCTGAAATAAATAGGGAGAGAGGGGGAGGCGGATAGAAGATGGATAGAGGAGAAAATAGGTGGAGAGGAGACAGACAGGTCCAAGAGGCGGGGATGGAGCCAGTAAAGGTGAGTGTAGGTGTGGAGTTACAGGGGGGATAGGTCAGTCCAGGGAGGACGGTCAGGTGAAGGCCATCTCTGGCAACCACCTGGAAACCGATATCACAAAGCACATATTCCAGATCCTAAGAACTCCATGGATGAAAATAAAACTTCATTCATCAAAATATATGCCACGCAGTCTCTGGTTTAATTTTCCAGGCTATATCTTAAAAAATTAGATCAACCTTCTGAAGAAGGGTCACCGGACCTGAAACATTAACTTTGATTTTTCTTCACAGATGCTGCCAGACCTGCTGAGCTTTTCCAGCAACTTCTGCTTTGTTTGGTATTAGGTCAACCTGCCTGGTTTAGCATTTAAATAAAGTTTGACAGTGAACTGAAAGTCACTAACTGGTTCATTCTCCGTGGCAGCACCTCTACTACTCAGAGTCTACTTACCAACCAATCAGCATTCTCCTCTCATACTGTCTAAATGTTGGTTTCTTCTTGCATTGGAATTCTTGCAAATTGTTCTAATCAGTGCAAGGCACAAAAGCTTCAACACAATGTATCTTTATCACTAGTATTGCAAGATTACTTCTTATTGTCACTTGGACTTTTGTTAACCAATTATCTTGAGCCTGGGACCCCTGGTTACTGATAAAATTGCACAAGGGAATGGATTGTCATTGCTTGCTCCATTAAAACCCCTCATCTTTGTCAACATCTCCACTGAATCTTCCTTTAGGTGGAGAATAATCCCATGTAATTCTACATAACTGAACTGCCTGATCCGTGGGTTTTGATGTTGGATCCTGGACAGTCAGCTCCCTAGGCAGCTCATCACTGTGCATATCCCTTCTTTGGACCACAGGAGAAGGACAGGCGATTCAGCCCTTTGACTCTGTTTGGCCATTGAGATCACTGGTGGCTGATCATCTACCTCAATGCCTCTTCCCTATTCTAGTCTCATATCTCTTAATGTCATTGGTCATCAGAAATCTATTGATTATCATAGATTCAATCTTGGATGTGAGTATCTTACATATTTTGAAAATGAACTAACTGTGGCTCATAGAGTCATACAGTATGGAAACAGACCCTTCGGTCCAACTAGTCCATGCTGAACATAATCCCAAATGAAACTAGCCCAACCGGCCTGCTCCTGGCCTATATCCCTCCAAGCCTTGTGTATTCATGCACTTATCCGAACGTCTTTTAAAAGTTGTAACTTTTCACACATCCACGACTTCCTGAGGAAGTTAATTCCACACACAAATCACCTTCTGTGTAAAATATTTGCCCCTCATGTCTTTTTTAAATCTCTCTCATCTCACCTTAAAAATGTGCCTCCTAGTCTTGAAATTCCCCCATCCTGGGGAAAAGACACCTACAGTTAACCCCATCTATACCCTTCATTATTTTATAAACCTCTATAAGGTCACCTCTCAACCTCCTACATTTCAGCAAAAAAATTCACAGCCTATCCAGCCTTTCTATATAACTTAAACCTGCCATACCCAGCAACATCCTGGTAAATCTCTTCTAAATCCTGTCCAGGTTAATAATATCCTTCCCATAACTGGGCCACGAGAACTGGACACCAGTACTCCAGATGCTGGTAGCTATTAACAGCCACCTTAGCCTGGCTCAGGATTCTGCAAGATGGTCCTCCAACAAGCTCCTATCTGTCCACTTTAAGGTTTAGGAGCTAAGGATGGAAATAGAGACACATTGACTTGCAGTATCCTCAAAATACCCAAACCTGTTGTGAAGCCACTTCTTCGTGCCAGAGATATTCATTCTTCGGGTCAGGCTTTTTTAAAAATAGAAATTCTTGAGACGTAGGTGTTGCTGCTAGGCCAGCATTTACTGCCAATTTTTAAGTCCCCTTAGGGCAGTTAAGAGTCAATTACATTGCTGTGTAATTGCGTAAAGGGTGGCACAATGGCTCAGTGGTTAGCACTGCTGCCTCACAGCACCAGGGACCCGGGTCCGATTCCACCCTTGGGGGACAGTCTGTGTTGATCTGCATGTTGTCTGTGTGGGTTTCCTCCAGGTGATTCGCTTTCCTCCCACAGTCCAAAGATGTGCACATTAGGTGGATTGGCCATGCTGAATTGCCCATAGTATCCAGGGACATGTAGGCTAAGTGAATTAGAAATGGAAATTGCAGGGTTACAGGGATAGCGTAGGGGTATGAGTCTGGGTGGGATGCTCTTCGGAGAATTAGTGTAAACTTGATGGGCCAAATAGCCTGCTTCCACACTGCAGGGATTCAATGAAACTATGAATTCTAAAGACCAGACCAGGGAAGGTGGCAGATTTCCTTCCCTAAAAGACATTAGGGAACCTGATAGGTTCTTCCTACAATTGTTTCACATTCACCATCAAGCTCTTAAGTCCAGATTTTCATCAAATTCAAATTCCGCCATCTGCCATTGTGAGATTCGAATCCAATTCATCAGTAGATTACTTGGGTCTTCGGATTAATTGTTTAATGGTAATATTACTAGGCCATCATTAATCTTACCATTGAAATTCTCAATGGCCAACTTTGTGCCTTGCTCTCCGACACTTGCCCCAGGAACATCCTGCATCCTGGGCATCTTAAGTTAAGCTGTTTGTTATAAACTACAGTGTGCTTGCTGGGAAACTGCATCTAACATTTGTTTTTCTCTCACTCAACACTTTCACGAGACGAAGGATAAGTTATTCAGAGAAACGGAAGTTATGCTGACCTTTACTGTGTTGTTGGTGAGTCCAGGAGGAGCATGTTATTAGACTGAGGCCTCCAGCCGAGTGCAACATTCTCTGTGACTGCAAAGTGTGAAGACAGTTGCAGCTTGCTCTCCTGTCACATGGTTGCACTTGTGGAATGATATCAACATCATTTAAAGTGTCTTTATTATGCACTATGCATCACTGTCACACTAGCTGCTCACTGACTAAACTAGATGCAATCCAAATTTTGTCAGCAGAGTAAAGCTCTCTCTACACTATCCTCATGAAACATTCCTCTGGATAGGCACGCTGCAAGGATAGATTCAGAGCAAAGCACCTCCTATTCTGTGTCTCCATCAAACATTCCCTGCACAGTAATAGAAATGGGTTAAGAGAGTGAACAAAAATTTGGCAGATGGAATATAATGTAAGAAAATGTGAAGTTACACACTTTGGCAGGAAGAATAGAAGAGCTGAAAATTCTTTAAATAGGAAAAGACTGCAGAGAGCTCCAGAAGAGAGGGATTTGAGGGTCCTCATGCACAAGTCACAAAAAGCAAGCATCCCAGTTCAGTGGGTAATAGGGAAGGCAAATGGAATGGCAGCATTTATTTCAAATGGAATTCAGTGTAAAATAGGGAAGTATTGATAGAACAATGCAAAGCATGAGTCAGATCTCATGTAGAAGACTATGAACAGTTTTGATCCCCTTGTCTGAGGAAAGATATACTGGCATTGGAGGCGGTCTAGAGAAGGTTCATTTGAAGGATTTTCTTATGAGAAAAGATTGAATTGCACTCATTGAAGTTCAGAAGGATGAAAGGTGATCTTCTTGAAATGTATCGGAGTTTGGCAGGGTAGATGCAGAGAGGTTTTTCCTTTTAGGAAAATCCAGGATCAGAGGACATAATCTCAAAGTAATGGGTCAACTATTTAAGACATGGAAGAAGAAGTTTGTTTTTTTTCTCTCAGAGGGTAGTAAAGTTACCAGAAACAGCTTTTCAGACATATTCATTAAATGTATTCAAAGCAGAGATAGACAGGTTTTTAGCAGTCAGGGCATCAAGGGTTATTATGATAACTGTAGAATCCCTATAGTGTGGAAACAGGCCATTTGGCCTTTGGGTCCACACTGACCCAAGTGTTCCTGCAACCCGAATTTCCCATGGCTAATCCACCTAATTTGTACATCTTTGGACTGTTAGAGGAAACCGGAGCACCCAGAAGAAACCCATGCAGACATGGGGAGAATGTACAAAAATCCACACAGATGGTCGCCCAAGGGTGGGATCAAACCCAGGTCCCTGGCACTATGAGGCAGCAGTGCTAACCACTGAGCCACCATGCACCATGCACTGATAAAGCAGGGAAAGTGGAGTTGAGGATTATCAGATCAACCATGATCTCATTGAATGGTGGAGCAGATTTGTTGAGCTGAATGGCCTACTTCTACGACTATGCCTTATATGTCTTATGGTTTCATTGTCCTGAAGATAGAGGTGAGGAATTTGAGAAGCAAGCCAAAATTTGGAATCAAAGCTCAATTGCAAGAGGCTCAACATTGTAAGGCATCAGAGACAATCCCTCTATGAATTTGTGTGTCCAAATAGACAAAGCAATCAAAATAAAAACACAACATTGTGCAATTTATAAATCAAAACTGTGTGCACAAGGGGAGAGATGTAATAAGTATACAATTCATGAAGAAGGCAACAGCAACAATAATATTAATGTACTGTGGATGATGCAGGTCTGAAATAAAAACAGAAATTACCAGAGAAAGGCAACAGGTCTGGTAGTATCCGTTAGGAGAGAAATAAAGGTAACTGAGATTTTGAAAGGAGGTGTATTGGACTCAAAATGTTAATATTGCTTTGCTCTTCCAGACTTTCTGATTTTCTGCAGTATTTTCTGTGTGTATTTCAGATTGAACTGTTTCCTTACATGTGTTGCTCTACATAAAAGGGAAATTAAAGTGGTAGAAAGCTAGGATTAGAAGAGGGATGGAAAATAAAGATGAGAGACTTGAGAAAATTTTGAAAAGGGAATTGTATAAGTACAGGATAGAATTATCTCTTAGAAGCCAGTTCACAATTCAGGAATACAAGTAGGGGCTGGATATGGAGGAGCGTGACACAATTCTTATCAGGAGTGGGCTGTCATAGCTTGAGGGTAGGAGATTTGATCTTGGGAGAGTGGTGCAACTATGGGCAGAGATTGTTATGTTATGTCTCACAGTCAATCTGGTAGCGTGCCTTTAAAGGATGTGTCATGATATTATTACTCTATTAGAACATGTGACCTGAAGGCCTAACCATGTCAGATTCCATCTTACCCCAGGATCATTGAAGCATTACATGCTATTGAAAGCATGCTCATCTGCTATAGAAAATACCTCAATGCCAGCCCAGACACCCATGTGCCTGAGAACTGTAATGCCTGTGTATAATATTTAGTTCTAATAAATGTCTATTGAATCCTTCAGTACCACAATATCTATACCCAATTTCTTTTGTAGGAGGGATAACTTAAGTCTTGTAACAACAAGCAAAATGCCCTGTTTGAGGCAAAATGACATCAGAGACCACAATTATGGAGAGAAGGTCAAGCTTTGGAAAGGGATCATATTCAGAGCAAGGTCCCTGCGATTGAGAAGATTGGGGGTGCTGGATTTCAATAGCTGGTGAAGGTATTCTTCAATCAAATGAGGTCACTGTAATCAGAGTGGGAGGACTAAAATCAGGGAAAGGCGTCAAAAGCAGTGGTTGCAGAATTTTGATTGAGCTGGGGTTGGAGGCAACCATTGGTGATTGGCCATGGCTCACAGTTTCCGGTGGAATGAGGAAGAGCGTGCTATGCCATTCTTGCATCTGTGGAGTATTACATTGATGCACATAAAGTATTATATAAAGTTCCTTTGTGATGAGGCCTAGCAGTGGACACTTTAGATGGAACATGCAAGTAGATTATTTTGAGGCAGTCACCACATAGAGGAGAAACCAAATTTATAAAGCATCCTGAAACAGGCCCATCATAGACACATATCCTTGGCTTTATTTGTTGGCAGGCCTTGCTGTGAACCGTGATATATTTTATATCTTGGATCTACACAGAGTTAACTCCAGTTTTGAGGGCAAAGCAGGTTTTGTTCACACTATGAATGTGAAGTATCTACTCAATGTGTCTAGCTCAGGCTTCCGGCACTTTCTCCAGATTTGTTTACTTCTCTCTGAGTTCACACTGATCAAGTGTCATGTATACCCATATGAACAGACACACAATCAAGCAATAAAGTGGCACAGTGATACAAAATATTCAACAACAATATTCTGGTGCTGGGCATCTGTGTTTATGGCTTCTAAATCTCTAGGATACTTCGGTTCTGTGCTTTGGAACTAGCTTCTCTGTATCCCTGATCACTTGTGTGGTGTTGCAACACCTCAGCAGCAATTACCAACATATCATCTCCATCTCCAGGGAGCCAACAGCAGTCAGCAATTACACAGGAAAAGGGATCTAACATCTGACCTCTGTTCAACTCCTTTTAATACAATCACAAACTAGGTAAAAGGCTAAGTCCCATACTCAGAGCCCCAAGACTAAACAGAATAGAGAAGATTATCCTTTCTGGAGAGTTCAGCTGCTGTAGGGTGAGATCTAAGAGCAAGTAGGGTTGTAGTTTGAAAGATATAGTAGTGTTTTGAATGAGGCTTTGAAGAATTTAACACTTATCCAACTGTAGTCCTTTGTCTTGCTGGTTTAGCAACGTGCCAGTTGCTACTTGTTAAAGCAGGATGACATTATTATCAAGGTATGTAATAGAATGCAGCCACTAGTCCTCAAAATAGCAATCAATCATGCACCATGTCTTTACAACCAGTAAGCACAAGGAGATAAATCCAGGCGTGATTGAAAGGAGTGAGAGCCCTGAGGGAAGCTAAGGGTGTGAGGACAGGTTTCAGCCAGACTTCAGAGACAACAAGGTGCAGAGCTGGATGAACACAGCAGGCCAAGCAGCATCATAGGAGCAGAAAGACTGACGTTTCGGGCCTAGACCCTTCATCAGAAATG
>NC_063345.1:67977637-68035480 GCF_021869965.1 Rhincodon typus
CCCCTCCCCCTTTTCTGATGAAGGGTCTAGGCCCGAAACGTCAGCCTTTCTGCTCCTATGATGCTGCTTGGCCTGCTGTGTTCATCCAGCTCTGCACCTTGTTGTCTCGGATTCTCCAGCATCTGCAGTTCCTACTATCGCTGATTCAGCCAGACTTCAGCTCCTTGGTACATTTCCAAGCAGGGATGGGCAGATGGAGCTGGAAGAATATTAGTTGACGTCCCCTTAGACCCTTAGACCCAGACTGACCCACTTATCAATATCCTCATCTATAGCACTGGGTAAAAATCCCAACTAAAAAGGCAAGCTGTTCCTCTGTCATCTCTAGACATGGCACAATCTGACAAGCCTGCCTTCCAATCCTTCCATGGAATGATATGTTTCTAGAGAGATGCGAGCCCAGATAACACTGCATTTGAATCCTCTTTTTCTGCCATCCTACAGAGAAAGGCAGTGTGTGGGTGTGGACACATAGGTTGATTCATTTATCTCTGAATCCATATTAAATTCCAGTTCTGATGGGAGCCTGTTTTGAGAGCACCCGGTTAGAATAGTGACAGCTCAAGAAAAGAGCTGTTTGTCCCATCATGTCATTGTCAGCTCTCTACAAAAGCAACTTGTCAATATCACTCTTCAGCTTTTATGCCATAACACTGTAAATATTTTCTTTTTAGATAGCCATCCAATTCTTTTCTGCAAGCAATGCTTGAATCTGCCTGTATGACATTCCCAGAGAGTGTATTACTGATCCTAACCACTCACTGTGTGAAAATATTCCACCTCATATCACTCTTGCTTGATTTACCAATCACCTTTCATTAATGTGAACAGTTTCTTGATCTGCTCTGTCCAGATTTTTCATGGGTGTGTGCACTTCTCTCAGATCTCCTTCTGATCTTTTCTTCTGTTCGGAGAATGGTCCTAGCTTCATCAATCTATCCAAGAAGCCTCCCATTCTAGAATTATTTTTATAACTATTTTGTGCACTCACAATCTTTTATCCATGAACATCTTCAGGGAGGGTAAGTTTTGTGTTGAAATGCTGTAGATGTTTCTTACACCATGATGTTAGGACTGGTTGAATGATTCGTATGACTGCATTTCAGAGAATTATCCTGGACAAGTGCTGTCTTTCACTTCTGATACACCATCAGCAGAGATCCAGTAAAATATGTACTCAAAATATTTTGTCTATCCCATAACAATCAATACATCACCTTCCCTCCTCCTCCATTACCCTCTGTATCACACCACTCTCTATCTCCATCACATCCATCTAGCTCCAGCACAATCCCTTCCTCTCCCTCACACTATCCTATGTAATTATCATACAATGTAATCACAACACAGTTATTATATTTTGTTATGAAGGAGCAGTCGACAACTCTCTAATAATTAAAACCAACATACCCAGAGAAGCTTGCCTCGCCTCACCTCGTAATCTGTTAAAGGAAATGTGAAGAGTGGTATACACGCCACTCATCTCTCAAACTGTTATAAAGGAGACGTGAAATAAAATGAACTCCTAACAGTCGCTCTACAATCAACAAGTAACAATTTATTTATCTAACTCTAACAGTTAACAAATTAACAGAACTACTAACAAACTAAACAACTCCCCCCTAACTATTCCCGAATAGCCTTTTACCTAGTTTGTGATTGTATTAAAAGGAGTTGAACAGAGGTCAGATGCTAGATCCCTTTTCCTGTGTAATTGCTGGCTGCTGTTGGCTCCCTGGAGATGGAGATGATATGTTGGTAATTGTTCTGAGGTGTTGCAACACCACACAAGTGATTGGGGATACAGAAAAGCTAGTCCCAAAGCACAGAATTCTAATGGTATGGTCTTCCAATAGATACAAGGACTGCTTATATAAACCAAATTAATAAAAAAGATTAAAGTTTAATCTCTTGAAATTACAGCCAAGAGAAGTCTTCTGGAATGTTCTTTGCCTTCTCCACTGTCACCCAAACAGGAACACCTTCTTCTGTCGTATTTCTGTGTCAGGAATATTAGCTAAGAGTACCATAGTACCTTTATTTAGATGGTACTTAGACTGAGATCTTAGAAATTTCTGTGAGTGCCAGTGATTTTCTATTTCTTTAGAGCTGATGGTTGTTGAGAGCTGTTCTCTTAACAGATGGCAGTTTTCTGTCGCAGTGATTTTCAAATGCTCGCTTCTTTTATATCCTCGATTACCTATCTTGATTTTTTCCTACAATAGGATTGGTCTGAGGTTGTCAAAATCATCAGATTTAAATTTAGTCAGAGATAGTAGGAACTGCAGATGCTGGAGAATCCGAGACAACAAGGTGCAGGGCTGGATGAACACAGCAGGCCAAGCAGCATCATAGGAGCAGAGAGGCTGACGTTTTGGGCCTAGACCCTAATTGGGTTTTGGTATCTGGGGCCCAACTTAAATTATTTGGCAAAATTCAAAAACCTGTTGTCTTGTTAAAAATGCTGCTTTGCCTGATAACATTATAGCCCCTTGATATAATGTTTCAATTTCGAGAATTCTATGTGCATCTGCTGCTGCCTGTAGACATTTTTTTAAAACCTAAAAAACACACCTTTTAAAGGGACTACGTACTCTTCCACCCTATCATTTTACAAACAAATTCTACCATCCTGCCCTCCAGTCCAAAAGTACTATACCAGCTTAGCAATAATTTTCATATAGTAGCCTTAAATTTAGGATACGTCTAGAGGTTGATGTGACTTGTTCTATAGTTTCCCAGATAAGAAGCTTTTTTATGGAGCTAGCAAAGGCTTAGATGGATTCACTGTGAAGGAGATGCAAGGTCACTACACTTTGAGACAATGGCAGAAGTCCCTGTGTTTGCAATGAATAGATTCCGGGTAGAATTTTTCCAGTCTTTAATGATGGAAGCTACGGTGAGAAAATTGGGTGAGATATCAAGCAATGTCTTTCTCAATGTCAGGCGCAACAAGTGTCATTTTCCAAACAAGTGTTGAAGGGTCTACTGGCTTGGAAAACTACTTCCTACCACTCTCATTATGCTTTCCTCACTTCATTAATATGCAGGTTCCTATTCTATTAGCTACCAGATGGAAACTAACATGAAAGTCAAGACAGGGTACATTGTGACTCTAGATTTCTGCTTTCTCCTCCAGACATGCCTCCATCTTGGATACCTGGCATTTTGGGGCACACTCCATGGGCAGAGACCACACACAACCAAGGCCATGGGCATGGCATCATATACATACCAGCCTCATCACATCAACATGCCATGTCTTTGATCCACTTACAGTATGTTTCCGGACTGTCATGCCACCTTTTGGGGCATACCAGTACCTTTCATTGAGAGGTCGCTGCAGACTTGGTGCAGAGGAACAGGCACCCAGTTGATAGGACCAGGCTCACTCTCTGCTCTCACTCTGATTCTCACCACATTCCTGCCTTGCTTTTTTAGTGCTTTGGCCCTTTAGCCAGAACTTACAGTATTTCTGTCTTGCCTTGATGTTTAGTACAGACACAAAGATAGGCAGCTTATTATGATTGACAGCAGTGTTCGATCAAGGTGGGGTGGGGGGGGTGGACATGGTGGTTTATGACACTGTGCTATGTCATTCTCACACCATGTGTCAGTAACCTAGACAGCAAATACACTCCATATATGGCAAGCAAATTGTCATAAATCAAAGTCATAGAGTCATACAGCATAGAAACAGGTCCTTCAGCCCACCATGTCTATGCTGACTAACATACACCAAACTATTGCTAATCCCATTGACCGGGACTTGATCCATTGCCTACTATGCACTGGCATTTTAAGTAATCATTGAGATGCTTCTTAAATGTTGTGAGAGTACCTGCCTCCACCACCCTCTCAGGCAGCACATTCCATATTTCTACCATCCTCTGGGTGAAAAAAATTTTTCTCCTAAATCACCTACTCCTCATCTTAACCTTATGTCCTTTGGCCTTAAACACATCTGCCATGGGGAAGAGATTCACACAATCTACTCTGTTTGCCTCCCATTATTTTGTATTCCTCAATTAGACACCTCCTCAGCCTTCTCTGCTCCAACGAAAACAAATCCAGCCTATCCAGTCTCTCCTCATGACTGACACTTTCTATCCCAGGCAACATCCTGGTGAATCTCCTCTGCACCTTCTCCAGTGCAATCACATCCTTCCAATAGTGTGGCAACCACACAGTATTCCATCTGTAAACTAACTAATATTTTATAAAATTGTAACAAGACTTCCCTGGTAATCTATTCTATGCCCCATCTAATGAAGGCAAGCAACCCGTATGCCTTCTTCACCACCCTGTCTATCTAATGCTGACACTTTCAGGGATCAAGGAATCATACACCAAAATCCCTCAATACTCCCTTTGGACCTACAATTCATTGTGTATATCCTTCCCTCATTAGACCTCCCAAAACGCATCACCTCACACGTACCAGGATTAAATTCCATCTGCCATTGCTCTGCCCAATTTACCATCTGATCAATATCAGATTGTAGCCTGAGACCATCCTTCTCACTATCAGCAATGCCACTAATCTTTGTATCAACTGCACACTTACTAATTATACCTTCTACATTCACATCCAAGTTGTTAACGTACGTAACAAACAGTAAGTTTCTAGCAAACATCTCTTTGGTTCACTGCTGGTCACAGGATTCTATTTACAAAGACAACTCTCCACCATCATCCATCATTGACTCCTATTCGTAAGCCAATTTTGGATCCACTTTGCCAACTTGCCTTGGATCCCATGGGCTCTTACCTTTTGGACCAGCCCTCCAGGTGGGACCTTGTCAAAAACCTGACTGAGGTTCATTTAGGCTACATCAACTGCATTATCATCATCAATATATATTTCAAAAAACTCAGATAAATTAATTAGACAGGACCTCCTTCTAGTAAATCCTTGCTGAATATCCCTGATTAATGCCTGACTTTCCAAGTATTGATCCATCCTAACCTTCATAACTTTTTCCAATAGTTTCCCAACCACTGACGTCAGACCGTTTATTACCTGGACAATGTTGGCCAGATCCTGTCTAATGACATTGAAATTGACCATCCTCCTATTTGAAACTTAATTCTTGTACTATTCTTATCCTTTTCCATAATGTGACTTTGAAGCTGAGGGGATTACTCCTCTCAAGTCAAAGTGCACTGCCATCATCAGTCAGAAGGTCCTGGTACAGTCCATAAAAGGTAGTGTTCGCACACAGTCCAGAGGCTTTGAGCATGGTCAGTCATCAGCTTAGGGCAGTCAGGATCAAGGGTCCATTTCACTACGGTGCAGTGAGTAGGCCACAGACAGGCTTGCAGGTCCAGCTTGAGCAATCAGGGGATTCATGGATTATCAGTCAAGGAGGTATGTGCATGGAGAGTGGTCAGGAGACTGGTTAGTCATCAGTCAGAGCTATCTGCCCCCCTTGGTCAGGAGCATGGGCCACAGTCAGTCCTGGGATGAGCAGAATGAAAGTCAAGGAAACTTCTCAGGGGAAACTATTATGATAGGGAAGGGCTAATGCTGGTGGGTGAAGGGATCAAGGATAGTGAAGGGGAGGAAGTTCCACATACGAGGGCGGTATTTGGTAATGCATAGGACATTATGGATGTAGGGTTGTTGAGGTCCCCACCTGGCCTTGATTGGTGACAATAACAATGGTGGGTAGGACTGAACTGGATGGTCAGGGTTCAGGGAGTGAGGATGGGAATCACAGTCTTAATTCCAGGTAGTGGGTGGAAGTGTGAGGTGGAATCATTGGTGATGGCTGTCTAGGGATTGTCAGGTATAAAGAGATATGAGTATCAGGAGTGCCCTCAATGACTAGGCTGAACCTGCGACTCAGTGCCAAGTTCAACCTGTGTTGCCTCCTATGATCTAATTCAAAGGATTCAAAATTGTCTGCGACCACACCCAAAGTAAGGACAGTCAGTGATTATTATATTTTGCAAAATGCGGGCTCCACTTCTGAGTGATAGGAGGCTCTTCAAAGGGTAATTCCGTCAATCACGTACTTGCAGAATACAGGTTGTTTAAAAGACGTGAACAAACTGGAGAGAGTGCAGTAGCGATTTACAAGAATAGTTCCAGGAACGAGAAACTTCAGGTATGAGGATAGAGTGGAGAAGTTGGGATTGTTCTCCTTGGAGAGAAGAAGGCTGAGAGACGGTTCAATACAGATTTTCAAAACCGTGACCATGCAGGATAGGATTGATAGGAAGAAACTGATCCTCTTCATAAAATGAACAAGAACAAGAAAGCATAGATTTAAAGTGATGTACAAGTAAAGCAAGGGTGAAGTGAGAAAAAACTTTTTCAAGTAGTGAGTAATTAGGGTGTGGAATGCACTGCCTGGAAATATGATGAAGGCTGGTTTAACAGAGGCATTCAGAGGGCATTGTATTATTTGGATAGAAGTAGTGTGCAGGGATATGGGGTAAAGGCAGGAGGTTGGCATGAAATAATGCTTACCTGTAGATCTGGTGTAGGCATGACAGGCTGAATTGCCTCCCTCTGCACTGTAACAATTCTGTGATTCTGTGAGCCTGAAGTCTTTTCCATTCACTTACATGTGCACATGCAATTAATGCAACATCCTACTGTTTGGGGCTGAAGTGCTGGTCACAGGCAATGTCAACATAGTTAGTCATTGTAGATTGAATATATTCATCTCTGTGAAGCTGACATAATTACAGGAGAACTTAAAATTGTCACTCATGTGCCACAATTCACAGAGGTACTGCAAGTCTTGTATATAGGTTGCACAGGGGCTCGGAACTAATTCACTCTCAACTTGAATTGTAAATGTAATGCAAAACACTTTTAGATACAATTATGCCTTTTATGCGTGCTGTGAAACTGGGTGAACATGGGTTCAGTATTCATGCAGCATTTACGATCTCCAACTGTCACTTTGAACGGTTCATTTGACCAAGGTCTAATGTCAAATTTCCATGGCCCACCTTTTCAGAGTGCTCTGTGTCCCCACTGTATGAAGCAGTATTCCAAACCATCATTTGTGTGCAATGTGAATGCTAACTGCTCACATGGTTAAGAACTTGTAGGTGTCCACTACAAGTGGGCCTGATGGATCTAGCCTCAGCAGGTGTGATTGTAGCTGTTGTTGCAAGGCAACAAAGGTGCAGAGGTCGAACAGATACACCAACAACAGACGCGAAACAACCTCCACATGAACAGGATGCAGCTGAAGGTCTTGAATGGATGTGCAGAAAGTATAGGAGGGCCAGTCTTTTGTCTTCAATCCCATTTCATCCATTTCACTTCAGGCTGAGGGTGTCTCAGGACATTGTCATTAAACTATACCAACCGCTGGAGTGGGACCTGCGACCTGAAACAGTGAGTCACCCCTTATTGTAGTGGCCGTCAAGGTGACAACTGCATTTAACCTTTAAGAGACTCCTGTGGGACCTGTGTGGGATCTCTTAGCCAGCCATCCACACCTGCATCAAGTCTGTGACTGATGCTTTTTCTCCCGGATTACACCATTTCATCTCATTTCACCATGAAGAGGTCAGTGTTGCAGCCTAGGCAGTAGGATTCAGGAGAATTGCTGGCTTCGTAGGAGTTGATAGATTGTAGACATATAGCATTGAGAGCTCTATGTCCTAATGGAGATGAGTTTTCATAGATTCATGGAATCCGTACAGTGTGAAAGCAGGCCATTTGGCTCATCAGGTCCACACTAACCATTCAAAAACATCCTACCCAAACCCACTTCCTCTACCATATCCATGTAACCCTGTATTTCCCATGACTAATCCACCTAGCCTTCACATCCCTGCGCACTATGAGCAATTTAGCATGGCCAATCCACCTAACCTGCACATCTTTGGATTATTGGAGGAAACCGGAGCACCTGGAGAATGTGTAAACTCCACGCAGACAATCTCCCGAGGCTGGAATCAAACCTGATGCTGTGAGGCAGCAGTGCTAACCACTGAGCTACGATACTGCCCTTCAATATAAAAGGGTTCTATTCCATCAATGGGCAGGTCATCTGTGGTCATTGGTATCTTAGAATTGTGTGGTAGATACCCTGCCATGATGCCATTTTCCTTGAGCACTCTCATGTTTCTGCTGTGTTTCAAGGGCCACTTACCTTACAAGCACAGTCACTGAGAGACAAAGGCTGCCTTCTGTGAGCATGGCTGTTGACTCCAGTATGCAACCTCCTGACTGAGGCAGAATATGGATACAGGACAGCTTCTTCTTTGACCAGGGCCAGCATTAAATAAGCAGTAGGCCACCTGAAGATGAGACGTGGCACAGGGGCATGGAGAATAAGGAGAATGAAGTGTAATAATAATAGAGGATTCCAAAGGCAGAGGGTCAGACAGATGTTTCTGCTGCCATCACACTGACTCCAGGATGGTATGTTATCACCCCGAGGGCCAGGTTAGGAGATGTTACAGAGTAGCTGCAGGACATTTTTCTGTGAGGGCTGATTTAGCTAGGAATGGGATTAGACCCTGAAAGCCGATGTTGGTGAGCTAAGTTGGAGGTTGAAATACAGAATGCCTAAAGCAGTGTTCTGAGGATTTCTCCCAGCCAGTCCACCATGCTAGTGAACGTAGAAAGCTGATGTAGGAGGCTGGACACCAGATTTCTGGGGTATTGGGACTGGTTCTGGGGATGTTGAGATCTGTACAGAATGGGCAGTCTACACTTGAACAGGACCGAGATAAATATCCTTGCAGGGTGATTTGATAGTGCTTTTGTGGAGAGTTTAAATGAGATTAGCAGGAAGATCAGGACCTGAGCAGAAACTCAGAGCAGGGAACAGGAGGCAGGGAGTTAGCAGAGGAAGCAAAAGTTAAAAAGAGTGCAGCACAGAACATTGGCCCCATTAAAAATTATACACGTAAGCACAAGGAGTACAGTGAATAAAAGCAATGAGATGAGGGCATAGACAGACACAAGGTAGCATGCTGTAACTGAAATTTGGTATTAAAAGGAGCAAGATGGCAGTTCAGTACCACCAGATACAGAGCTTTCAGGCAGGAGCAAGATGGGGATAAATAAGGTGGACGTGTGGCATTATTGATTAAAAAATCAATTACACTTGTGAGTAGGGGAGATATTCTTAATGAAGCATCAAATGAGACCATATAGGTTGAGCTCAAGAAAGGAGCAGCCTCACTACAAGATGTGTATTCTCGATCCCTGAATAGTGGGAGAGAGTTACGGAAGTAATTATGTAGGTGAACTTCTGAGTACCAAAGCAATAGGGCAATAATAGTTGGGATTTCAACTGCTTAGAAATCTACTGGGGTATGAATAGTGTGTCAGATGCAGAGGGCAGAAAATGAACTGCATTCACAATATCAATTTTTTATTATAACAAGCAAGTAGTAAGAACAATGAGTAAGAACACAATTCTAAGTACCTTAGAAAGTGAAGCTGGTCAAGTACATTGAAGTGGCAGTGCGTGAACATTTTGGATCATAATGGAGTTAGATTTAGCATAATTCTGAAAAGGAAAAAAGATGTAACCAGAGTAAAAGTTCTAAATTGCTGGAAGGGAAATTTTACAAAGCTGAGAGATGATCTGGCAAAGGTAGACAGCTTACAGCTACTTGAAGGAAAGTCAGTGGCAAATCAGTAGGAGGCATTCAAAGGTAGATTTCTACAAGCACAGAGTAGACATATATCAGTAAA
This sequence comes from Rhincodon typus, assembly GCF_021869965.1. NCBI lineage: Eukaryota > Metazoa > Chordata > Chondrichthyes > Orectolobiformes > Rhincodontidae > Rhincodon > Rhincodon typus. The sequence continues at coordinate 67,987,323 of NC_063345.1, forward strand.
GAAAATTGTTGGGACTGCCAAATATAGTGCCCTCTGGTTATCCAAAGCAGAAAACTAGAACTTATAATGATCTCACAAAAGTAATGCTTCAGGAAACCAAGAGGACCTTACAAAGTGCAGAGGTGAAGTGAAAACTAAAATTAGGAAAGCAAAGGATACCAAAAAAGAATTGGCTGGTAAAATTAAGGAAAGTCCAAAAGTAGTTTACCAGTATATTAAGAGCAAGAGGAAAGGGTTGGGCCTATGAGTAAAATTGAGGAAAGTCCAAAAGTCATTTACCAGTACATTAAGAGCAGGAAGAAAGGGTTGGGCCCATCAGTAAAATTAAGCAATGTTCAAAAGTGGTTTACCAGTACATTAAGAACAAGAGGAAAGGGTTGGGCCTATCAGAGATGGACATGATAACTTGTGTGTTGATGTAGAAAGTGTGAGAAGAATTCTAAATTAGTGTTTTGTTTCTGTCTTCACAACAGAGAGGGGTGGTGTGGACAACCTAGTTGAAAAAGAGAGTGTGAAATATTGATAAAATAAGCTGAAGGGAAGTATTGGAGGGACTGACCTCCTTGAAGGAGGATAAGTCACCAGGGCCAGGTTACTTGCATCTGAAGCAGTAAAGGAAACCAGAAAAGAAGTTTCAGATACTCTGAGGATCATATTCTAATCTTCACTAGATATAGGCGAGGTAACAGAGGATTATAAAACATTGACATATTATTCAAGAAAGGGTATGAAAGATAGGCCAAATAATTAGGCTAATCAATCTGACCTCAATGCTGGTGAAATTACTGGAAATGATGCTCAGTAAAAGGGTTCATCATTACTTGAAAAGGCATGGCTTAATCAGGGATAGTCAGCCTGGAGAAGATTGAATCCTGCTAACCTTTGCATTGTTGAGGAAGTAACAAGAATGATTGATCAGGGTTGTGCAGTGGATCTTAGTAAGGCGTCTGAAAAGAAGTTCACATGGCAGACTAGTCAGAAAAATTAAAGTCCATGGGATACAAGGTAACATTGTAAATAGTATCCAAAATTGGCTGAAGATAGGGATGTATTTACAACTGGAAAGCAGTTTCCAGTGGCTTTCCAAAGGACTCAGTGCTGAGTCGTTTGCTGTTTGTGGCATTTATTAATAATGTAGATTTAAATACAGGTGACATGATTGGGAAAGCTTCTGACAACAGAAAGACTAGCTATGTAGTTGATAGTGGAGATGCTGTCTGTCAGCTGTAGGATGATACAAATGGCTTAGTTGAGCAGCTAGAAAAGTGGCAAATGGAATTAGATCCAGAGAAGTGTAAGGTTATGCATTTGGGGACGGTAAACAAAACAAGGGAATTTACAATAAACGGGATAGTGTTGAGCAGGGTAGCGGAAGTTCGAGATCTTGGAAAGCATGTCCACAGATCTCTGAAGATACCAGAACACGTGGTAAAGAAGGCATATGGTGATGCTTTTCTCCAGTGAGAGAGTCATTGAATATAAAAGCAGGATGCAATGCTGGAATTATATAAGATGTTGATTAGACCACATTCGGAGTTTTGTGTCCAGTTCTGGGTCATCACATCACAGGAAGGCAGCAATTACATAATTGCTCTACAGAAAATAGACGAATGTTGCCAAGATTGAAATATTGCAATCACAAAGAAAGATTGATGTGGAGGTCCCGGTGTTGAACTGGGGTGGACAAAATCAGAAGTCACACGACACCAGGTGTTAGACTTCACCTGATGAAGGAACAGTGCTCCAAAAGCTTGTGATTTCAAATAAACTTGATGTCGTGTGATGTCTGACTTTGCAGAAAGATTGGATAGGCTAAGGTTGTTTTCCTTATAACGGAGGAGACTTAATTGATATGTCCACAATGCTGAGGGGCTTGGATAGAGTGGACAGAGAAGACCTATTTCTCCTAGTGGAAAGGTCATTTACCAGGAGGCATAGATTTAAAGTGGTTGGGATAAGAATTAGAGGGGACATGAAGAAACCCACTTCCACCCAGAGGATGATAGGTATCTGGAATTCACTGGCCAGTTTGGCACCTTCCAGTAGTATTATCACTAGACAACTGATCCAGGGACGCATGTAAAGATTCGGGGGATCTGGTTCGAAACCTACCATGGTGGAAGGTGATACTTGGATTCAATAAAAAACAATTTGGAATTAAGGGTCTAACTATAAACATGAAACCATTGCAGATTATCAGTGGGAACAAAATCCATCTGGTTACTTTGTGGAAACTGCTATCCTTACCTGGTCTGGCCTAGTGTGACTCCAGACCCCATACTAATGTGGTTGATTCTCAACTAACCTCTGGACAGTTCAGGACGGACAATAAATGACAATGAATAATAATCTAGCCAGTGACACCCACATTCAATGAATACAAAGAAAGGTACAGGGGGCTAGTATATTCAGCCAGAGCAAACATGATGATTTCTTTCTGTGCTGTAACTTATCTATGGTTCTATGGTCCCAGAAAGGTATAGAATCTGTGAGGTTGCAACAATAATCTGTTCATTTACTTCCAAGATAAAAATGAATTGGACTCTCAAGCAGCTAATTAGCATTTCTATCTAGATTCAAGTTTAAAGTAACAGCCATAGGGAAGAGGGCAGAGGAAGTTACTTTTGAGATCAGGAGACAGGCTTCTCTACAGATGAAGTAACACCTCAGGCTGACAGCAGTTCTGTGTGGTCAGTAAAAAAGAAAAAGCTTTATGAGCTACCACAGCCAAATGCAGGAGGGATGCAGTTTCTAGTTGAAGGTATGTATCCTGCATTTTTCAAGAGATTACAAAAGGTTTGATCTGGTTTTGGGGAGATGGTTGGGGAGACAAGAAGAATCATTAGAATAACCTTTGCTGTTAGTGGTAGATTTAACAACCCTCTACAAACTTAACAAAGTACCTAGTGTCTGTCACTTGATGCTACCACATGCGAAACAGGGATGTGGGCACCCATTGGAATTCAGAGTATCTAAGGATTGTGAGTTAAAAGGGCTTCAATTCTGTTCAGGTAGTGGTGTGTGATAATAATAAAGGGGAATGTTCCTTTCTGTAAATAAAAAAAAGTTACTGACCAGAAAATTAGCATTTAGTCAATAGTTCTTTCAGTCACATGTTACAAAGTCAGAAATCACATGACACCATGTTATAGTCCAAAAGGTTTATTTGAAATCACAAGCTTTTGAAGTACTGCTCCTTTATCAGACTAAGTCACCTGATGAAAAAGCTGTGCTCCAAAAGCTTGTGTGATTTCAAACAAACCTGTTGGACTATAACCTGGTGTCATGTGACTTCTGACTTTGTCCACCCCAGCCCAACACTAGCACCTCCACATCATACGTTACAGTAAGAATTTTAAAATGTGGAATCTTGAGATTCATTCTTTCATTCATTAGGTGGAAATTTAATCCTTTTTTTTAATGTTTTGGTTGCCAACAGTCTGTTGATCCTGAAGAAAGCTTGTTACTACAATCCTGCCAGTTATGTAACCAGATCTATTTCTTTAAAAAAATCAGCTGGTCAATATTTACCCTTCAATCCACTGTTAAAGGAATGGTTTTGTCATTGTACCTTCAATGTTTGTGGGATCTTGCTGTGTCCAAACTGGCTCATGTATTTACCGTGTTGCAACAACTCTTGTACTTCAGAGCCACTTTGGAAGTGAAAAGTGTTGTGTAGGTAAGGCATGTTGTACTCTATGAGGAGAAGTACAGATTAAGATGGCTGAATTGACAAGGTGACTTGAGTCACGTATCCGATGAAATCTCACATGACATAAAGTAATCAACCTAAGATGCAAGGCCTGATTGTGCTGTTTATTTCAGAACGTTCACACCAGGAAGTGAGCCGGATACACAGACGAGATTTTCTAAAACATTGCTCTGGAGAAAAATCCAGGAAAGATTCAGTCTGATGAAAATTTGTTGGTTCAAGTTACAGCACTGTGAGATGTATTGGTCTCAGGGTTACTCAAAGCCAGGAAACAAGCCAATAATTTAGGGCATATGATGTAATTCAATTTGTGTGAAATTGGCAAGCAACCAACCTTGGCACAAAAGGTTGTATATGGAAGGAGTAGGCTGGCAGGGTGGAATAATTTTGTCCTATGGTAGGATTTGTTCCACTGTTATACTGCAGCAGCTGTTTTGTTTGCAGTGCAGGGCGAGTCTCGGCAGGTACAGAGTTCTCCAACGTCTACTGATAAGATTTAAGTTCTACCTGTCCGAGCTCAATAGGAGTTAAGAGACAGTAAAGCCACCTTCAGTTTCACAGTGACCTTTAGCCCTGTTGAATTAGTTGCAGGCCCTGTTTCCGGAGTGTTTGGTACTTTGGGAAAGGTTGTTCCTCTGCATTTAACACGAACAGATAAAGTGAGATTATTGCTATTGGACACTGACAGATTTTCTAATGCATTCTGATTCTGAATATGTTGGCATGTGGTGCAGGGTTGAGAAATGTGTAATCATGCATGGAAAGGGTGGTGCTAGATTGCAGCAGGCTTTATAGAGGTTCAAACAATACCTTTGGTAAGGTTTAGTGTACAAATCTTCAATGCTCTTGATAAATAAGGACAATATTTATTTGCATTTAATAGCAAAAAAAGGAGGCAGTGGTGTAGTGATAATGTCATTGAACTAGTTTTCCAGAGTGCCAGGGCAATGTTATGGGGTCATGGGTTTGATGGTGGCAGTGTGGCAGATGGTGAAATTTTAATTTAGTAAAAGCTGGATTACTGGTGACCATGTAACCATTGTCAACTGTTATAAAAGTCCACTTGTGTTACTAATGCCCTTTAGGGAAAGAAATCTGCCATTTTACCTAGTCTGGCTTACATGTGACTCCAGAGCCGCAGAAATGTGGTTGATTCCTGGCAGGCAATTGTGAAGGACAATAAAAATCCGTGACACTCATTAAAAAAAATCCTAAGACATTTCACAGGAGCAAACTTTTTTTAATTCTTTCGTGGTATGTGAGCATCAGTGGCGAGGCCAGCATTAATTGTCCGGCCCTAATTGCCTTGAAGAAGGTTGCGGTGAAATGTCATGGTATTTAGGGGACCCATAGTACTTTTAGTGTTCCAGGATTTTGACCCAGCAACGGGGAATAAAAGGTGGTTGCCGTTCCAAGTCTGGATGTGGCTTTGGGGGATTTTGTAGCTGGTAGTGTTCCCATGCATGTACTGCCCATGTCCATGTAGGTGGTAGAGGGCCTGGGTTTGGAAAGTGCTGTCAAAGGAACTTGGGTTACTTGTTGCGATCCATCTTGTAGATGGCACATACAGATGTCATTCTGTGTCAGTGGTACAGGAGGTGAATGTTGATGAGTTAAGTGGGGGTGGCAATCAAGTGGGCTGCTTTATCCTGGATAGTATTGAGCATCTTGAGTATTGGAATTGCACTTATCCAGGCAAGTGGGGAGTATTCCATCATGCTCCTGACTTGTGCCTTGTAGATAGATGACAGGCTTTGAAGTATGAGGAAGTGAATTACTGACTATAAAATTCTTAGCCTCTGATCTGTTTGTTTAGCTGCAGTATTTATAATGCAGGTCTCATTCATTTTCTGGTGAATTACCTGTCAGGATGTTGCTAATGGGGTTACAGCACTGCTGGTGAGCGTCTGGGAACAATAGTTATATTTTGTCTTGTTGGAAATGGTCATTCACTGGCATTTGTAGATTTTATCCATATCTTACTGTATTTGGACATGGAGATATTTGAGGAACTGCAAATGATGCTGAACATTATGTATCATTACTAATAAACTTCCTGATTTTTGACAGAGTTTTGAGAGGTATTTCCAGAATGTTGGCCACAGATATAGGTGGAAAATGGCTACCAATGGTGGAGTGATAGAAATCAAGGATGTATGAAGCCAACATTAGAGAAATAAAGGGATTTACATGCACAGTAGAACTTGGAAAAGTAACAGAGATTGGAAAAGCCAAGGTCATTGAATGATTTGGAGAGAAAGATGACTGTTTTACACAGTATTTAACTATAGAAACAAACTATTTGGCCCAACCCATCAATATCAATGCTCAAGGTAGTAAGGTGAAGTCCACCCTCATGCCAGTGAATGTTAACAGTTACTTACTAAAGGACTAAGAGGACGACAAGAGAGGACATCTTATCTGGATTCCTACACACCAAGGTCCCAGTACCATGTGATCTAATGCCACAATGGCATAAGTCCTTTTGCAGATCTCAGTAGCTATACAGAGAAAAATAGTATAATCCACTTTACACTCAGCATGAAGTTTCTCTCATCCTGGTTCAACTAACTATAACAAAATAACATTCTAGCTCTTTGCCTGCTCTTCACAAGCTTCCCTTTGAATGTACAGGCATTTAATGCAGTATGTCCCTCATTCTATCTACAGTCTGTGGAAAGAAGCCTTGCTGAGCACCTAATGCATTTATTAGTGACTATTATTGATTCACGTTGATATGTTTTAGACTCCCCTCAAATGGAAGCACATTAAAGTGTGTCTACTCCATATCTAACCTTCATGATTTTAAATATGTCAATTAATCTCTTTTCAATCTTCCAGAGAAGAAAATCTTCTGTCTTTCCTGAGATGCACAATCTTTCAGGTCTTGAAAATCTTTTTTCTGTATTATCTCCAGTGTTCCTTGATAGGTTCCACATTATGGTGTGGCTGGATCGAGAATAAATATAAGGTTAGTGAGCACAGAAGTGGTGGAAGAATGGGACTGGATGTGGACTTGTTGGGCTGAATGGCCTGTTTCCACACTGTAAGGATTCTATGATCTATTCAATGATCTAATAAAGGAGCTAGACTGCAAGCACTCTATGGTTTCTTGATATGTCTATTTTATAGTCACAACACATGTTCAGCTTTTATTACTTTGTAGTCCATTAACTGGAACACTGTATGATTTACAGTAAACAGTACTTTGATTCTAATGTGAGATCATGTGATCTTGTTGTTTGTACACTGGGTGTGTATGTCTGTGACAGTGAATTCTCTTGGTGTTGCTGTGTAGCTATAAGCTGTGCCCCCCTCTTCCACCTTCATTATTGATGCATTTGTTCCATTGAACCAAATGCTAGTCAACCCTTGTTTCCAGCCTCAATGTTACAGCTGTCTAGACCTCCTCAAATTAAATTGCAAACCTAATTTTAAAAGTGTCCTGAAGGAAATGTGCACTTCTGTCTCCTTCCTGCCTGAGCATCACTAATTTCCCCCCAGACAACAAGGTGCAGGGCTGGATGAACACAGCAGGCCAAGCAGCATCATAGGAGCAGAGAGGCTGACGTTTCGGGCCTAGACCCTTCATCAGAAAAGGGGGAGGGGAAGGGAGTTCTGAAATAAATAGGGAGAGAGGGGGAGGCGGATAGAAGAGGGATAGAGGAGAGGATAGGTGGAGAGGAAACAAACAGGTCGAAGAGGCGGGGATAGGGCCAGTAAAGGTGAGTGTAGGTGGGGAGTTAGGAAGGGGATAGGTCAGTCCAGGGAGGACGGACAGGTCAAGGGGGCAGGATGAGGTTAGTCGGTAGGAGATGGAGGTGCAGCTTGAGGTGGGAGGAGGGGATAGGTGGGAGGAAGAACAGATTAGGGAGGCAGGGACGAGCTGGACTGGTTTTGGGATGCGGTAGGGGGAGGGGAGATTTTGAAGCTTGTGAAATCCACATTGATACCATGGGGCTGCAGGGTTCCCAAGCGGAATATGAGTTGCTGTTCCTGCAACCTTCGGGTGGCATCGTTGTGGCACTGCAGGAGGCCCAGGATGGACATGTCGTCTGAGGAATGGGAGGGGGAGTTGAAATGGTTCGCGACTGGGAGGTGCAGTTGTTTATTGCGAACCGAGCGTAGGTGTTCTGCAAAGCGGTCCCCGAGCCTCCGCTTGGTTTCCCCGATGTAGAGGAAGCCACACCGGGTACAGTGGATGCAGTATGCCACATTGGCAGATGCGCAGGTGAACATCTGCTTGATGTGGAAAGTCTTCTTGGGGCCTGGGATGGGGGTGAGGGAGGAGGTATGGGGGCAGGTGTAGCACTTCCTGCGGTTGCAGGGAAAAGTGCCGGGTGTGGTGGAGCTGGAGGGGAGTGTGGAGCGGACAAGGGAGTCACGGAGAGAGTTGTCCCTCCGGAAAGCAGATAAGGGTGGGGAGGGAAAGATGTCTTTGGTGGTGGGGTCGGATTGCAGATGGCGGCAGTGTCGGAGGATGATGCGTTGGATCCGGAGGTTGGTGGGGTGGTACGTGAGGACGAGGGGGATTCTTTTTTGGTTCTTATTGCGTGGACGGGGTGTGAGGGATGAGTTGCGGGAGATGTGGGAGACATGGTTGAGGGCGTTCTCGACCACTGAGGGGGGGAAGTTACAATCCTTGAAAAACGAGGACAACTGAGATGTACGGGAGTGGAATGCCTCATCCTGGGAGCTGATGCGGCGGAGGCGAAGGAATTGGGAATAGGGGGTAGCATTTTTGCAGGAAGGTGGGTGGGAGGAGGAGTATTCTAGGTAGCTGTGGGAGTCGGTGGGCTTGAAATGAATATCGGTTTCTAGGTGGTTGCCCGATATGGAGACAGAGAGGTCCAGGAAGGGGAGAGAGGTGTTAGAGATGGTCCAGGTAAACTTAAGGTTGGGGTGGAAGGTGTTAGTGAAGTGGATGAACTGTTGAGGTTTAGGGCCGGTGTAGGTACGGAAGAGGGATTGTTCCACGTAACCTACAAAGAGGCAGACGTAGCTTGGGCCCATGCGGGTACCCATGGCCACCCCCTTTGTCTGTAGGAAGTGGGAGGAATTGAAAGGGAAGTTGTTGAGGGTGAGGACGAGTTCGGCTAAGCGGATGAGGGTGTCAGTGGAGGGGGACTGGTCGGGCCTGCGGGACAGGAAGAAGCGGAGGGCCTTTAGGCCATCTGCATGGGGAATGCAGGTGTAGAGGGACTGGACGTCCATGGTAAAGATGAGGTGTTGGGGACCGGGGAATTGGAAGTTCTGGAGGAGGTGGAGGGTGTGGGTGGTGTCACGGACATAGGTAGGGAGTTCCTGGACCAAGGGGGAGAAAATGGAGTCAAGATAGTTGGAGATCAGTTCGGTGGGGCAGGAGCAGGCGGAGACAATGGGTCAACCAGGACATTCAGGTTTGTGGATTTTGGGAAGGAGATAGAAGCGGGCAGTGCGAGGTTGGGGAACGATGAGGTTGGAGGCCATGGGTGGGAGGTCACCTGAGGTGATGAGGTTGTAGATGGTTTGGGAGATGATGGTTTGGTGCTCAGGGGTGGGGTCATGATCAAGGGGGCGGTAGGAGGAGGTGTCGGAGAGTTGGCGTCTGGCCTCGGTGCGCCATACTACAACTGCACCTCCCTTGTCCGCGGATTTTATGGTGAGGTTGGGATTGGAGCGGAGGGAGCGGAGGGCTGCACGTTCTGCGGGGGAGAGGTTGGTGTACACGGACATGTTTTATGAATAAAGTATAAAAAAGGCCTGGGGTTATTGAGGTTAAATTATCAGAACTTTACATGCTTCGAGAAAGAGGGATAGAGGAAGTGCCTATGGACTGAGTAGAAACTGGTTGAGCAAGATGGCCTATTTCTATGCCGTATGCTCTTAAAGGGACAAAAGTCCTCTTGGTGAGTGTGGGTAGGTCAGTGGACAGTGGTAAAATCAATATGCATGTGAAACACAAACCCAAGCCACACACCAGATGACCAGTTGATATCTGACAGCATATCTCCAGGAAAGGGGAGTAGAAATCTGGAGCTAAGAAAAGTTATTGGAGCTGGCGACCAGTTGAAAATTTCAGAAGCGAGGCAGAGACTGGGATTATTCTCCCTGGAACATCAAGGAATGGTCTTCCCAGTGTTCCTGTCAATTTTAGTTCATAACTCAGTTCCTGCAGTAACAAATGCTTCTACAAACTGTTCTGTGTCAGAACGAAACTATGGTAGGATTGGATATAATATTGATTATTTCTAGACTGAAAATGTGGGGTGTGGCGTAGGGGGAGGTGACTGTTAATCCTCAGGATGCTGAATGAGTGAGGGGGAGGGTGGCTTTGTAAGTGGGGCTTGTGTTTGTATGGTGGGATTTGGGGAGAGTGACTGAATGCAATCTATGTGAAGTCAAACGAATGATGTTTTTGGTAGTTAACCTCAGAAAGTGTCTGCAATTCATTCAATTCAGAATTAGTTGTCCACTATTCAAATGCAGACTCGTCTCCTCAATCATCATCCACCAAAACAAAAGTATTCAATGCCAAGTTAATCATTTTAGGTCTTTCATGGTCCCTCCTGGAAACTGGACTTGGGAGGTTTATTCATCACCAACAAACATAAGCATCTTATTTATAGATTCTAACTTTAAACGATGTAATGATGTATACATTTGTATATAATCTTTGGTATTTGTGCTATCATACCTAACATAAGAAAATAAAACCTGAAAATGACACCTCTAGTACAGAAGGTAACATTATTATGTAACTGTATTATCTAATAAAGAAATTAGTGTGACTGATAAAGTACTGCCTCAAAGTCAATAAAGTAGACATTGAAAAGAAAACAATAGAATTTTGATTTTGGGTACTACCTATCCTAATGGAATTGGAAAGTGAACTTGCTGTAGCTTGTAAACTTCTCAGCGGTACGTTGCCAGGGAAAGGCAGTTAGGAATTGAATCCACAATCACAAGCTCAGGCGTTGCACACAACAGATGGAAAACCCCTAAAGCTCTGCTCATTAAAATATGCAAACGGAAACCGTGTTCCAAACTACAACTGTGTCTCCCACACTCATGGGCAGTGGATGATAACAAGGTACGCTCAAAGGATGCTGATGGGTATAAGCCAACGAGATGTCCAAGTTCTATCAGAAACAGACTAGACAATAGAACCAGCGCAGACATGATAAACTGAATGGCCCCCTTCCGCACTGTAAACAATTCTGAGATTTCAGCTCCTGTGTTAACTGCTCAGCACTTTTTCCCACTGGGATTGTAGGTTCTTCAGTCCATCCAATCAGTTCAGTCAGAATTGGAGACTTTAAGGGTCAATCTAAATGGAGCTGGAGGCCAAAGTCCATCCCTGTAAGGGTCCCATATGGCTGGAATTGAAAGCAAAAGTGCTGGAAATATTTATCAGGTCTAGCAGGATCTGTGCGGGAAGAAACAATGAATATTTCAAGTTGATAAGCTTTCCTCAGAACTTCCTTTCCTGCACAGATTCTGTGTGACCTGCTGAGTATTTCCAACAATGGCTAGTTTTATTGCATCTGCAATATTTACCATCTGTCTTCAGCATGATGGGCTGTGAAATAACTCCATAGAGACTGGTATGCCATCACCAAGTGACCCTTTATTTACACGTGGAGAGTCGTCAACACTGATGCAGCTTCCTCAGAGCCAGCTCACATTCCTGTTTATATCTGTCAGCCAGGGCTTTCTGATTGGATCAGATTAAAAGCCCCAATCAGGGAACACATATTCTATGAGGTCCACCTGGTCGACATTGGTACAATCATCAGAGGCTGAATGGCATCTTACTGCACCCTAACACTTCTGTGATTCTGTCTTTATGGTTGGAAGCTTGCTGTCTAGAGGGATGCTTGGAAAATAACATGGGTGGGATATTAATTGGTTATATGATAAACTGTTGGAATCAATCAAGATGATTTTCCCTCAAAATTATTTATGTATGAACTCAGAAGTGTTTAATGACAAATCGATGGTGATCAACAGTTGCAGCTGCATGTTTTTGCCCATAAGAAGCTGTCTGTACAAATGAACTTGTAATAATTAGCTTTAGGTTTGGCCACAAGAATCAGATTAGACTTGTATCTTACAACAGATATCTGCAAATTGTCCAGAGTCGTATAAGGCAAATGAGGCAAACAGAGTCAGAGATAGCAAGAATTGGAGATGCTGGAGTCAGAGATAACACCGAATGGAGCTGGAGGAACACAGCAGGCCAGGCAGCATCAGAGGAGCAGGAAAGTTGACATTTTGCATTGGAACCCTTCTTCAGAAATGGGGAGAGGGAATGGTGATAGGTGGTGCAGGTAGGGAGCGGTGGGGATTGGTCACTGGGATGTGTGGGGCGGATAGGTGGGAGAGAAGATGGACAGGTTGTGTCAGCTCAAGGAGGCGGGGATGAGAGGGAGTGTTGGACATGGGATGAGGCCCAGAGTGGGGAGATTTTAAAACTGGTGAATTCCACGTTTAGCTCTTCGGGCTGCAGGCTCCCAGGGCGGAATATGAGGTGTTGTTCCTCCAGTTTGTGGGTTGTGTCATTGTGACACAGGAGGAGGCCCAGGATGGACATGTCACCCAGGGACTGAGAGGGGGAGTTAAAATGGTTCGCAATTGGAAGGTGTTGTCGTTTATCACGTAGAGAGAACAGATGCTCTACAAAACGATCTCCGAGTCTACGCTCGGTCTCACCAAGGAAGCCACATCGGGAGCAGCGGATATGGTAGACTAAGTTGACTGATGTGTAGGCGAACCCCTGTCAGATATAGAAGGTTTGTTTTGCGCCTTGAATGGAGCTGAGGGGGGAGGTGTAGGGTCAGGTGTAGCACTTCCTGCTGTTGCAGGGAAAGTTGCCAGGGGTGGTGGGGTTAGTGGGGAGTGTAGAGCGGACAAGGGACTCTCAAAGAGAGGAGCCCCTATGAAAGGCAGACAGGGGTGGGAAGGGAAAATATCTCTTTGATTGTGGGTTCGGATTGTAGGTGGCAGAAGTGCCGGAGAATGATACGTTGGATGTAAAGGTTGGTGGGGTGATATACGAGAACAGGGGGTATTCTGTCTTTATTTTTGTTGGAGGGAGGGAATGTGAGAGCAGAAGTGCGGGAAATGCAAGAGATGCAGTTCAGGGTATTTTTGATCCCTGGAGCGGGGATGTTACAGTCCTTAAAATAAGAGGACATCTGGGATGTGTGGGAGTGGAACGCCCCAACTTGGGAGCAGACATGGCAGAGACAGAGGAATTAGGAGTAGGGGATCGCATTCTTGCAGGAAGGTGGGTGAGAGGACGTGTAGTCTAGGTAGCTGTGGGAGTTGGTGGGCTTGAAATAGATGTCAGTTTCGAGGTGGTCACCAGAGATGGAGGTAGTTAGGTCCAGGAAGGAGAAGGAGGTATTGGAGATGGTCCAGGTGAATTTGAGGTTGGGGTGAAAGGTGTTAGTAAAGTTGATGAATTGTTTAAGCTCCTCATGGGAGCATGAGGCAGTGCCGATACAGTCATCAATGTAGCAGAGGAAGAGGTGGGGGATAGTGCCAGTGTAACTGTGGAAGAGGAACTGTTCCACTTATCTTATGAAGAGGTAAGCATAGCTTGGGACCATGCAGGTGCCCATGGCCACCCCCTTAGTCTGTAGGAAGTCAGAGGAGTTAGAGGAGAAGGTGTCAAGGGTAAGGACCTGTTCAGTTAAGCGGATGAGGGTATCGGTGGAGGGAGACTGGTTGGCCAATGGGAGAGGAAGAAGCGGAGGGATTTTAGGCCATCCGCGTGGGGGATGCAAGTGTACAGGAATTGGATGTCCATAGTAAAGATGAGGTGTTGGGGGCCAGGGAATTAGAAGTCTTAGGAAGGGGAGGGCATGGGTGGTGTCCCGTTCGTAGGTGGGGAGTTCCTGGACCGGGGGGATAAACCAGAGTCAAGGCATGAGTTCAGTGGGGCAGGAGCAGGCAGAGACAATGGGTCAGCTGAGGCAGTCAGGTTTGTGGATTTTGGGAAGCAGCTAGAAACAGGCGGTGCAGGTTTGGGGAACAATGAGGTTGGAGGCTGTGGGGGGAGGTCACCAGAGGTGATGAGGTTATGAATATTTTGAGTGATGATTGTTTGATGGTCAGGGCTGGGGTCATGATCAAGAGGGTGGTAGGAGAAGGTTTCAGAGAGTTGGTGCCTGGCCTCAGTGATGTAAAGGTCGGTGCATCATACCACCACTGCGCCCCCCTTATCGCGGGTTCTACTGAATTTCAGTGAGAACAAGCGTCGAATCAAGGACCATTTTGAAGAGCACCTGCACTCTGTACACGACAAAAGACAACACCTTCCAGTTGCCAACCATTTTAACTCCCCCTCCCACTCCCTGGGTGATGTCCATCCTGGGCCTCCTCCGGGGTCGCAATGACACCACCCGCAAACTGGAGGAGCATATTCCATCTCGGGAGCCAACAGCCCGATGGCCTAAGTATGGAATTCACAAGTTTTAAAATCTCCCCACACCTGGCCTCATCCCATGTCCAACCCTCCCTCTCATCCCCGCCTACTTAACCTGACACAACCTGTCCATCTTCTCTCCCACCTATCCGCCCCACACATCCCACTGATCAATCCCCACCACTGCCTACCTGCACTCACCTATCATCATCCAACCTACCTTCCCCAGCCCCACCCTTCCTCTCTCTATTTATTTTCCAGCTCCCTTCCCCCTCTCCATTTTGGAAGAAGGGTGCCGATCCGAAACGTCAACTTTCCTGCTCCTCTGATGCTGCCTGACCTGCTGTGTTCCTCCAGCTCCATACTGTGTTAGGCAAACAGAATGGTGTTTTTATTTTCTGCAGCAGCCTGTAGCAAAAAGCTAATTAAAATCACAAATCTAAGTGAAAGGAATGAGCAGAACATAAGCAGCTAATTTAAGGCTGGAATCTAATCCAAGTGTTCGGGTAGTTTATCCAGAAAATTGATCAGTGAGTTACCAGCATCCACTCTCGGTGGGTAAAATTTTATAACAACTCAAGTAGATTCTAGTTTTGCAAATCACTGTTTCAAAATTTTGCAGTGTAACTCAATAAAGTAATGAGAGACAGGAATGTTTCAACTTTCATGTGAATTGCCAATGGATTTCACTCCACTTCCAATCATATCAGGGAAAATGTCAAAATCTGCCCACGCTTACCGGCAGTCAGGGCATGAACAAGCACTTCAGAACATTCTGACCAGATGTTTTTCTGTTCTATGCTGCATGAAAGCATATTGGCAAGCAATACTTCTTAAAGTACTCCCATTACGGCTGGAGTGTCAGAGGCTGCAGAGAAATACTACAATAGACACCCAGAGCACAAAGCAGTCACTGCAGTTCAATCTCTCAAAAAGACATCTCAAGAAAAATCTTTCAAAAAGAAAATAAAAGGGCTTCAAGAATGTAGGAAATAATTCAAGAGTGATGGAAATAATCTAGGAGCAAAGGGAAACAAATCTAGGAGTAGACATGGACCTGACCTGACCCCCACAAATTTTTTTAAAAAGGTGGCCTAGACTCTAACTTTTTCTTATTTTAAAGGCAAATATAAAGTGCTGTGTTCCAGATGCAACCCCACTAGTCAACCTACACGACGTTAAGCAAAACACAATTTATTCAAACAATATAGTTAAATTACAACATAGGAAAGAAGAATTTAGAATGACAACACTACTGAAAAACTTAACAGAATAATAGATACAATAACTATTACTAATTAACTGCTCCAATATAATAATATCACAGAAACACACACCCTGGGTAAAAGGCAAATTCAGAAATCAGATTTTATCACATGCAACACCCACAGTTGGAAAAGGAACTCCAGCTTTTAGCTGTAACTGAGAGAGGGGGGAAAACATCTCCTACTTCTTCAAAACTCCAACAGCTTCTGCCAAATGTAAAAGCAAAAAGACTAGAAATCCTGGTCT
Source organism: Rhincodon typus (assembly GCF_021869965.1). Classification (NCBI taxonomy): domain Eukaryota; kingdom Metazoa; phylum Chordata; class Chondrichthyes; order Orectolobiformes; family Rhincodontidae; genus Rhincodon; species Rhincodon typus. The sequence continues at coordinate 68,002,961 of NC_063345.1, forward strand.
GTGAGAGCTGGCCACACCCATCCAGGCTGTTTCTATTGTTCCAACTATAAAATAATCCAAGGCTTCACAAACTGTTTATGTCACCAGAGAGTACTTGTCACTTCTTGTTCAATCTGTCTCTTCAAAGAAACGAGGACAAAATACACCTCTTAAAGTCACAGCATCATCACAGTGTGAATAAAACCATTTTAGAGCGAGTAACCAGTCATATGGGGGGTGAGGGCCTGTGTATTTAGGCTTAGTCTGAGTATGCTTAAGGGGAAGATTGATAGATTTCTGATTACCAATGGCGTACACAGTTTGTGAAAAGGGTGAATAAAAGGCGTTGAAAGGCCTGATCATATTGAATGGTGGAACAGACTCAATGGGCGAAGTGGCCTACTTTTGTTGCTATCTTCCTAAATGATAGGTATTAATGAGGATAATCACATTTCTGATGGGAGGAGTTTGCTGTGTGCAATTTTAATGTTGTGTTTCCCGCATTAAAGAAGTGACTTGGATGTTTTGTGAAATGACTACAGCTCATTCCCATCTTCACTCAGCTCCTTCAACTGGCCCTAACTTCCCCTCTGCCTTTTGGGATTGGAAGCAACTCGAGAACCTGAAAGTGAAGTTTTATCTGTTAGCCAGGTGGAAAGGGAAAACATTACAGGCTGAGTTTTGCTGGATTTTCGCTGAGTATTATTTCCATCAATTTTCATGGATGGTTTCTCTTTGCGAGATGCAGGGTTTTGTCTCATCCAATACCACCTCATCAATTACCTCTGCATCCTTATGGTGTCCCTCTCATTCAATAGTTGCTAGATTCACTCATTGGCCATTGACCAGATATCTCAGGATATACCAGCTTCTCTTTACATGTGCCATTTTTGTAAAGCCATTGTGCACCCAGTCAAGAACTGGCAGTTCTGAGCTGCCCAGCATATTTACAGAGATCTGACCTGGGCACAGCTTAGAAGGGGAATTGGCATCCTGCTTTACAGGGACTGGAGTGTTAGTGGATGGGGTAGTACAGAGAGGTCTGACCCCTTCCCAGAGGGCCACCACAACGAGGCATTCCATTCTACCATGCCAGCCTGGTCCAAGGTCCCTTTATGGCTCAATGTAGTCTCCACAGTCTGGAGAATCACCCAGGATTGCAGGAAGAAGGTCAATGATCTTCTCCACTCTGCCACAGTGAGTCCCACCTCCCTCTTCCCTTCCCTCTGTTACGTTATACACACTCTGTCTCTTTTCTCTTTCCGACAGCGCTCACCTCTCACCAAGACTCAAGCCCGACCACATTCAAGACCTCATGCAACACCTTCCCTCATCCACTTTCACCCAGCCCAATCTCGCACACCCTCCTAACCCCACGTGATATCTGTGCTGTCTACTCACTTGGTCAGGCTACCTCACAAACTTTCTCTCTTCTGCATCGGCACTAACAGTTGTGGTACCCAGTTTCATCTCACTCAATCCTTCCATTTCTCTCATTCCAATGGAAAATGATCCCAAAAGGGCCAGGGAAGGTGGTGGAACGATGGATAGTCACCTCCTCAGCCACTGCTGGTGAATGCCAGACCCAGACCTGTGGCAATGCTGAAACCTTCATGCCCTGGCAATCAAGTAAGAAGATTTGTTCATTGCCATGCTCCTCTCCCATTGCCCTCATAGTGCATTTAATGTTAATATTTCACTGTCCTTCTCTTTTGTCTTCTATAAGGCCCCAGCAGCATGTGCATGGTCTCCAAGATCAACGGGGCTGTCCTACAAGATATCCCCTCCCCCACCTCTGCGAACCAGAGGACTGAGGCCAGGGCTGCCTCCTGTACCCTTCACCAGCTCAGATGAAGTTGCTTGAAACTGAGGCAAAAGAAAGAACAGAAGAGAAAGAAAAGAATAGCCCTAGCAGAAGAAAAGCAGAAAGAGAGAGAAATAAAGCAGAAAGGGAGAGCGTTTGAATCCAGAAATTAGCAATTAGAGAGGAGAGTCAACTTAAAAGAGCAGAGGTGAAAGTAGAAGGTAAGCTTAGTGAGGAGGATAGTGATGGTGAGTGCTTTAGCTAGATTCGAGTCAGAAGTATCTGTTGTTGAGCACTTCACCACCACTTCCCTGATGACGGATGAGGAAGAAATACCCCAGTTTCTGGCACCTGGAGGGCTGCTGGAAACCAGGTACCTGCTCAGCACCAGCAACAGATCTCCTGCAGAATTCAAAAAGTGATAACAGCCCAAAGCAGAGAGCTGGTTGTTAAAAAATGGGTAAGTTGCTTCTCTCCATTTTAAAGCTGAATTAAGGAAATGTAACAGTTCTATCTTTTTTAATAGAGAAATATTTTGTATTTGACTTAAATTTGCAGTAAGAGTATTTTAAACAAAGGAGTTCAGTCTCATATGCAGCACAGCCTGAATCCTAGATGCTCCTGGAAGTCTAGATAACCACATTTGCAGGAAGTGCCAGCAGTCTGATCAGCTTGAGAGCAGGGTTTTGGAGATTCAAAGTTGGCGGGAGGCACAGCAAAGCATCCACAAGGCTGAGAATTATGTGGAGTGCGCTTTTCTAAACATGGTCACCTGACAGCTTAGGGAAATGCAGTCAGAGAGGGAAGGCAGGGAGGGAAGTATCTAGTCAGTGCACAGTGTTTCTCACTCAAGAGCAGTATTTCTGTGTTGGGAAACAGTGAGAGTGAAGGGTTCCTATAGGGAGTGCAGCCAGAGTCCAGCTTCACCAGGCAGGATGACATGGAGAGGCAGAGCAATAGTGGTAAGGGATCCCTCAGTGAGGAGCTCAGACTTATTCCAGGGGCCGCAGACTCATTCCAGGATGATATGTTGCCTCATAAGTCAAAGATGTCACTGAACAGCTGGAGGGCATTCTGAAAGGGAAAACCCAATTGGGTACACATTGGGACCAAATTCTAGGCAAAAGGAGGAAAGTGGTCCTGAAACAAAATTTTAGAGAGCTAGATAGCAGATTGAAAAGCAGGACCTCAACGATTATAGTCTCCGGATTACTCCCAGTGCCACTCCTCCTACTTTCTACTTTGATATGTTTCTATGTTTCACTCTGGTTGTGAGTATAACAAAGCAGAATTTTTGTTTTAAGTAGCTATGAAACTATCTCACTAGCCACTTCTTTTAACACCCTCGCATGAAGTCATTCAGGCCTGGGGAACTTATCAGTCCATACACCCGACAAGTTGCTCAGGACCACTGACCTGGTGATTGAAAATTTCTTGAGCTTCCAACTCAATTCTATTTCTGATCTACAGCTATGTCCGGATGTTATTTGTATCCTTCCTGGTGAAGGCCATAGTAAAATATCTGTTCGGTGTACCTGACACTGCCTTATTTTCCATCATTATTTGTCCAGGTTCACTCCTTGAATGAGAGTTTTAGGAGGATGAGAAAGTGGGAGCAAATTTGCAATGTTAGAAGTCACTATGCAAAATGGGGCTCCAGAAATAGCAGTATTTCTACCCAACTGTTCCAGTATAGCTACAAAAGTAGCATCACCCAGCAATGCTACAAATTACCCACAAATACCTTGTACACAAAAAAGCAGATAAATCCAATCTGACCAATTACTGCTTCATCAGTTTACTCCTGATCATTAACAAGCACTAGAGGATTTCATCGATGTAAAAGTGGCATTTATTCATCAATAATCTGTTCTCCAAGCAAGGTGTTTTGGTAAAACTGAAATCTATGGCAATCAGAGAAAACGCTGCTTTCGGAAATGTTGCTTTGAGATGGTGTGAACCAGGAGGAGAAATATCCTCTTCACTCTGGTGTGGGGATTAGGAACATTCTTGGTAACAAGACCGCCCACAGTTGAAGAAGTTGCTAAGGCTCAGAGAAGCTGAGCTCCCAGAATATAGCTGTGATGCTACAAAATTCACTGATCTGACCAGAATCCTAAAGGTTAGAATCTTGATTTTTTTTAAAGATTCTGCATAAACTTCCATCATCTCCAATCTTTCCCTACTCACAATATTCAAGCCCTTGCTTCCTGTCACTTTCCTCCAATCACTGAGCCACACTTCTCCTTACCTACCTCATGCCTGCTGCACTATATGCCAGCAATATTTTGAATAGGTGCATTGGAATTTTTTTGAGGCACTGCAAGTCTCACCTGGAGCCATCTGGAGAGCTGGTAAGAGACACATACTGATTTTTTTTTTCAGAAGTCTTACTAATACATAAATAAATCAGGCAGTGGTATAGTCACCAGTGGGCTGTCACGTGGAATCAAGACCCGAGGGGTGGAAGACTCAACAATTGAGAGCAGCTGGCCAAGGAGACGCCAGCAAATTGTACCCACAGTAGTGCCAGTGAGGACCAAGATCACAGAATGGCCCAGGCTACCATCACTGAATACCCCCACTATCAATATCCTGAAGGTTACAATCGACCAGAAACTCAACTGGACTCACCATATAAACATAGTGACTACAAGAGCTGGTCCGAGGCTTGGAATACTGTGCTGAGTAACCCACCTCCTGACTCCCAAAAGTCTGTCCAACATCTACAAGGCACAAGTCAGGAGTGTGATAGAATATTCCTCACTAGTTCGAACATCACTCAAGAAGCTTGACATTGTCCAGGATAAAGCATCCAACTTCATTGGCACCACATCCACAAACATCCACTCTGTCCACCACCAACACTCAGTAGCAGCAGTATGTTCTATCTACAAGATCCACTGCAGAAATTCACCAAAGATCCTCAGACAGCACCAGACCCACGACCACTTCCATCTAGATGGACAAGAGCAGCAGATCAATGGGAACACCACCATCTGCAAGTTCCCCTCCAAGTCATTCACCATCCTTTCTTGGAAATAAGTCACCGTTCCTTCACTGTCACCGGGTCAAAATCCTGGAACTACATCCCCAATGGCATTGTGCAGTGGTTTAAAACAGCAGCTCATTGTTACCTACCCGAGCATAAGTGGAGCTGGATAATGAACATTGGCCCAGTTCGTGACATTCACATCACAAGGCAGAACTGCATTGAGTGGGAGTCACAGGGACAGAGTACAGCGAGGTCTGCAGCAAGGAAAGAGCAGCTGTCAGTGTACCAAACCTACCACCCGTCCACTTTCTGGTGTCAGTCCCTCAATCAGGCAATGACTTCCTTTGACTGAGGGACCCCAACCATCTCCCCAGAGGTGACCAACAGCCCACCCAGTTTTAGCTGCTGTGCACACCATGTAGTGGTAGATCCACCTGCAGTGGAGTTAACTTCAATGATGATAGGATGTGGTCTTTAAGTGATTGTTAATTAGCTAGGTAAGAACCTCATTGGGCAGTCGAGCAGGAAGGACAATCACGGGTCTTTCTATTTAAGACCTAATTCAAATAGAGCCAGGAAGGTAAGAGGATTCATAAACCTACCTAATTAAATGTGATTCATACCTCCAAGCTGGCCAACAGAGACAGAGAGAGAGCAAAAGATTGCGCCGCTAGTGAGAGTTTGGGTTTACACATGATGATTTCCTATCACTGACATGCGGGAGGTGAGATAGAGGTGACTGTAGTGGTCGTCAGATGTTGGCCCACAGAGGACAGAGGTTCTGACTTTGAATGACCCAGGTTTGTGAACAAGACTATTGGTCATTTCCAGGAAGGACTTGCTGAATTGGGCAGCCTTCCAGAGAGCTAGCAATCAAGGTCCAAGATAAGAGTCCAACCCAACCTTGCCTCAAAAAGCAGACAGATTATTTTGTTTGATATATAGTGAGCCCTCAGCCCCATGAATACCACACTGATACCGCTGTCACAGCCACTGTTAATTGCTCACTGTTATGAAGGAAGCTCAGACAGTTCCACTTGGCTTTGGGAGCACATGTCCCCTCCTCCTCCTCCCTTGGAATGATTCTGGCAGTTGCAGCATTGTTAGTCACACGGACTTTTTGCTGATGTCTGTGTTCTTTATTTGCTTGTAGAGTATGAATATTGCTGGCTAGGTCATCATTTATTGCCTGTCCTTATTTGCCCTTGAGAAGATGATGGTAAGCTGCCTTCTAAGCCTGCTGTAGTCCATTTCATGTAGGTATACTCACAGTTCTGTTAGGGAGCGAGTTCCAGGATTTTGACTCAGTGACACTAAGGGAACAGCAATACATTTGCAAGTCAGGATGGTGAGTGGCTTGGAGGGGAACTTGCAGTTGGTGGTTGTCCCATATAACTGCTGCCCTCATCATAGAATCCCTACAGTGTGGAAACAGGCCATTTGGCCCAACAAGTCCATACTGACCCTCCAAAGAGCATTCCACCCAGGCTTTGATGAGTCAGGAGGTGCGTTACTCACCATCGTATTCCTAGACTCCCAACCTAGTTAAAAAAAACTGCTATGCATTTTGAGTGCCTGGTTATGCAAAATTATTACAGGATTTCTGCTGCATAACCGATTTCCTATCATTTTACTAATTAGTGCATAGCTCCAAATGCTGCTCGAATGGAATGTTTCTTTAGATAGCTCATTGAGTCCTTAGGTGAAATATTTGTTCTCATAAGGGATTAGTTCAAGCTTTTTCGCTTTATTGGAGTTTTTGCATCAATGAGAGTGTTTTGTATTAATAAAGACATGATCAACAGGCTGGTGACTTTGTTTTCTATCAGTTTGCCTCCTGTGTTATATGCATGCTGGTTAACAGGTGAGTTGGCATAGACAGTGAATTTGATACTGACTTGGCATTGAGGTTATAAAGAGTCATGCAGATGTTAGGGCATATGGGTAATAAGAAAATGAGAGAGTTGGTACATTGGCATAGGAGATATAGGTATCATGGAGGGTGGCTGCGAGGGTGTAGGTTGGCACTGATAAGGCAGGGAGCAATGAGATGGAATGAGCAGGAGGAGTATTTTATGGTTTCAATCTTTATCTTTAAACTTTGACTGCAGTGCCAAGGAGAAAATCCATCCAGGTCACTTTGGGGAACAGGGCAGGCAATTCCTAGGTCACTCAGCCCAGCTCCCAATCTAGTTCAAACCCATCGTTGCTCCCCGCAATCCATCCCAAAGCACGGAGGCCATTTTTAATGTTCGGGATCTTCGAGCGGATTTCTCAATATTTGCACATCCAACCCGGAAATGGAAATCAGTGCCCAAGGGTTCACAGTCCACAACTGATGACAACAATTGGCATTTGTATAGCATTCTGAAGAGAATAATAATATCCAAGTCATTTCACAGAAACATGCCCAACTGATAATAACAACTGGCATTTATATAGCACCCTGAAGAGAATAATAATATCCAAGGTCATTTCACAAGAATACACTCAAACAACCTTTAATGCTTAACCACAAAGGAGGATATTTGGAAGAATGAGCAAGGTTTTGGTCAAGGGGAAAAAGGTGGAGGTGTATTCGAAGGAGGAAAGTTTGAGACAGAGATATTTTGGAATGGAATTCCATGGTTCAGGGCCCAGGCAGCTGAACACACAGCCACCAGTCGTGAGTACACAACAGTCCAGAATGAAATGGGTGTAGCTATCTCAGTGCATTGCGTAGCTTGAGGAAGTTGCAGAGGCAGAGAGAGTTGAAGACATGCATTGGTCTCCTAACAAGAATGAGAACTCTAAAATCAAAGTATTATTTAACCAGAAGTCAATGTAGGTCAGTGGGCACAGGGATGAGTTTTAAGGGCAACTGCATTCTGGATAGGCTCAAGTTTCTGGAGAATATTTGGGGCGGCACAGTGGCTGAGTGGTTATCACTGCTGCCTCACAGCACCAGGGGCCCAGGTTCAATTCACCCTCGGGCAAATGTCTGTGTGGAGTTTGCACATTCTTCCTGTGTCTGTGTAGGTTTCCTCCCACAGTCTAAAGATGTGCAGGCTAGGTGGGTTGGCCATGCTAAATTGCCCGTAGTGTTCAGTGATGTGTAGTTAGGTGCGTTTGGGGAATGGGTCTGTGTGGGATGCTCTGAGGACCAGTGTGGACCTGCTGGGCCAAAGGGACTGTCCTCACACTGTAAGGATTCTATAGAATAGAACTCGGAGCTCATTACATGTGGATTAGAACATGTCTACCAGTATCAAAAATATTTGTTCATGGGATGTGGTTGTTATTGGTTAGGCTAGCACTTATTGGGCAACCCTCATTTTCCAAAAGAAAGTAGTGGTCAGCACTTTCCAGAACTATAGCTGTCCTTGGGCTGTAGGAAGGGTGTTCCAGAATTCTGAGCCAGAGACACTGAAGGAATGGTGAGATAGATCCATACTAGATGGTGGTTAGTGGAATTTAAAAGGTGCTATGTTCCCATGCACCTGCTGTCTTCACCCTTCCACATGATAGTGTCACAGACTTGGAAGGTATTGAAGAAGAAGCCTTGATGATTACTACCATGAACCTTGGAGTGTTTACCTTCTACTGGATGCACTGTGGCCTGCTCACCCTAGGCCTGAGTCTCACAGTCCACTCACCCTGGGGCCTGGGCCACAGTCTCACAGTCTGCTAACCCTGGGTCCTAAACTCATAGCTCAACCTGAGCCCATGACCCCAGTCTAACAAGTCCACTTACTTTGGGCCATGGGCCCCATTCTAACAGTCTGCTCACCCTGGGCCCTGGGCCCCAGTTTCATAGCCCGTTCATTCTGGGCCTTGGGCCTAGCCTCACTGTTCACTAATGGTCATGTTTCCCAATGTATTATGCAGCTTTCCTATACTCTAACATTGTTGTGCCTTGCTATCTCTGAGAACATCATGTTCAAGTTTCCCTGCCTGCTGACCTACCGGAATGACCCAGCTGCTGTTTCTTCCTTCCACTACACAAGAGCTTGAAATTTCCGTTCTTTGCTGTGCCTCTCTGTTGATTTTCTGATTCTTATCCAATCTGTTTTTCACTGCACAAATTCAAGCGAAGAGATACATTGCCAACAAACTGGCAGCATTCTGATGTGTCGTTTGCATGTTAGATGTGGACTAAACAATCTGTCGGTGATCATCATGGATACAAAGGGTCTGACAAGGTCACGCCGTCATGAGAATAAGCTATGTTGCTCCTTTCACTGAGCAGAAACAGTGCCAATCAGGGCCAATTTTGTAGATTGTAACCAGGACCTAACGCCACTGTCACTGTGCAGCATAGTAACTGTAGCCCCCGGCTGCAGTTCACAAAATCGGCCCTACTCCTCCAGCCAAGGCTGCAAGCTGAAAAGAGGAAAATTGCCCAGAGGGTTTCCATCAAACCACTTTATGCATCTACAGAGAGCCCTTCACAAACACAGGACAGTCGATGGCATGCCTTTCAAAGGGCTGAGAGATTGGGACGTTAAACCATGACCCTGTCCACCCTCTCAAGGAGCAAAATCCATCCCATTGCTAGGTATCAGGACTTGCTGTGTGCAAACTGGCAGTGCCCATTACTCTCTATCTGTGACAGCACATTGAAAGTACTTCATTGGCTACAAATATACTTTAGAGTTTGGGGTTGTAAAAGGTGTAAACATAACTCCCTCGGTTGTTTTTCTTTTGTGGCAGGCATCCCTTTTTCCTTCTATGACTATTGGGTGTGCCCCCACCTTAACTCTTGCCTCCCCCAGACGACAGGGAATCGTGTCCACACGCTAATCTCCCACCTTCAGAGGATCAGTGTAGTTACAAGGACAGGTCTGCTGGTAAGACACGCTAATCAGGCAATCAAGGGGGAGAGGGAGTGGGGGGCGTGGCGGTGGTGGATGGGGTGGGGTTTCTGGGAGATGACTATCAGCCCTGAAGGGATTGACTGGCAGAGCAGGGTTGAGACGTCACACTGTCTGCTCCTAATCCTTATGTTCTAGTGAGTGTAACAACAGGCCAGTCTACAACAGAACAGCCCAGCAAGGTACCTGCCTCCATCTCTGTACCAACGTTTCATTGCAGAGTTTTCCCAGCCTTTTCATTGCTACGGATCCCAAGCTGTCTGCCACATGTGTTAGCAGAGCCTATTATGGTTCAGATGTGAAAGACTGAAATCCCCCGAGACGTCAGGGTCAAATCTGTTTCCTGATTTATTCAGAAGTCTGGAATTATTGCTAAACTGCAAGAGACCACTGGGTAACCCTGGCAACAGGATACGATTCTCACCGACTCTTCACTTTGATCTATGGTCCATGTAAGCCTCACACAGAACCAGATAGAGATTTTAACCCTTCATGCCCAGAAGGAGACCCATGTGCTGTTGCCCACAAATAATAACATCAGGCCTGCGGGTGATCTGATTGAAACATATGAAATTCTCACAGGGCTGGTCAGACTAGATGCAGGGAGGATGTTTACCCTGGCTGGGAGTCTAGAACCATGGGACACAGTCTCAGGATATGGGGTAAGCCATTTAGGAGTGAAATAGGATAAGATTTATTTACTCAGAAGGTAGTGAACCTGTGGAATTCTCTACCACAGAAGACAGTAGAGGCTAAGTCACTGAATACATTCAAGAAAGTCTTTTTTTTATTTTAAGGGAAGTCAGGAGTAGGAGCAGAAAGCGGGGATGTGTATTTGAGACACAGGATCAGCCCTGATCATATTGAATGGCAGAGTAGGCTCAAAGGCCCGAATGGGTTACTCCTATTTCCTAAGTTTCTATGTAATTAAGCTTTTCCCCTTTATCTCAACCAGAGTACTGAGTACAGTTGTTGGCACCACATTATTGGAAAGATGTGAATGGATCGGAGAGAGTGCAGAAGCGATTTACTAGAATGGTTCCAGGAATGCGAAACTTTAGTTATGTGGATAGATTGAAGAATGTGGGACTGTTTTCCTTGGAGAGAAGAAGGTTCAGAGGAGATTTAATTGAGATTTTCAAAGTTATGAGTGGGCTGGTACAGGAGATAGTAAGAAGCTGTAAAAGGAACAAGGTCAAGAGGGCAGAGATTTAAAGTGATTGTGCAAATAAAGCAAGGAAGAAATAAAACAATAAAGAGAAAAAACTTTATCACATAGCAGGTCATTAGGAAATAAGGTGAAGGCAGGTTCAATTGAGATATTCAAGAGGGTATTGAATGATTATTTTGATAGAGATGGTGTGAAGGGATATGGAGAAATGGCAAGAAATTGGCAATGGGGAATAGAATTGGTGCAGCCATGATGGAGTGAATGGCTTCTTTCCACACTGTAACAATTCTGTTATTCTGAGATTTGCATCTTCTCTGCTTTCTCCTTATTCTGTCTTGTACATGGAGTTAAGGTTAAGCTATTAACTGCTTCCAGTCTGAACTGACTGCCTCCTGTCACTCATGACTGTCTGTATAATTGGCTTGGCAAACTTTCTGTCACCTGGGTCTCACAGTGGTATCAACAAACCCCCAATGACATATTGTTTTGCTGCTAGATTTTCTGAGTGCCTTTTGTTTCCGATCTCTGTAGAGCTCTCTAATCTGCAGTCGTCACTTACTCACCGTGGCTGATGGACTCTTTCAGCTTGCTTCATTCCTAGCCATAGGCCATTTCCATGTTCTCTTCCTGTTTCCTCTCTTCAGTGGGTTTCCCTCTCTAGAGTCTGGATTAGTCTCGAAGTTCTCCACACATTGGCTCCCCCATCAGACAATACTCAGTCAGTTCTCTGGGTCCGATCACCACTTGACTCACCCTACAGTAAGATCAATCCCGCTACCTAACTAGTACTTGCGAGCAGGCAGGAGGGACAGATACTGAAATCCTGCTAACTTACTTTCAGTGGACAGTTCAATGCTTGGCGACATTACATGACCTGACGGCTGCATTACCTGCCTGGTGAAGCAGGGAGAATGAAGCTTCAGGCTATACCTGAAGAGGTCCATCCAGCAGCATTGACCCAAAGAGAGAGAAGGGTTAAACCCAAAGATAAGTCATTGAATTGGTTGGATTGAATTGTGGAATATGTTCGGCGAACCATTCCTGTTCCTATCCCTTCTGAGAGATATTAATGCCACTGTACAAATAGAACAACCCACCAAAGTGCTGGAGCTGTGCCTTTTTTTAAATTTAACCTATTTTTCCCAAAATTGATCTGCTCAGAAATGTTACTATACACCTCTGGAGTAGTTGGGACTTGAGCCCAGGTCTCCCTGTCCAGAGTTAGGGACACTACCACTGCGCCACAAGAGGGCCCCAGAAGCCTACTGCACCTAGGCAGTCTCCAACCGAATATTAACCAGGCCTGCATCAGCTTAGCTTCTGAGATGAAACAAGATGTTTTCAGACTAGTATAGCTGTAGGCTACTAATTCCTTGTCGCGAAGGAAGTTTCCTTTTTACTAATATGTTTGCAGCCCTGTCGTGCAGTCCCTCCTCCATTCCTTTTAGACCCTTCGGAAACACTCCCACTCCCTACTCCAAGCAAGATGTCAATTGAGGCTGAATCAGACAAAATGCAGAGTTGAAATCTGCAATAACCTTCAAGGGTCAAGCAGGTATAATTTCAAAGTGAAGTACAGGGGGTTTAGAGGGATTTGAGGAAAAGTGTTTAACCCAGAGGGGGTGGGAATCTGGAATGCACTGCCTGGGAGGGTAGTTGAGGCAGAAAACCTCACAACCATTAAAAAGTACTTCGATGAGCACGTCAAGTGTCATAACATTCAAGGATATAGGGCTGGTGCACAAAAGTGGGACTACAGTGTATTTTTGGTAGTATAGGCTTGAAGGGCAAAAGGGCTGTACTGCATGATTCTTCAATACCTGGGTGAGGGATACAGTTTGCTGCTCACCTCACTGCCTATGCATCCACTGCCTTTCCACCCAACTCCTTCTTCTCCTGGGTAAAGTCAAGCCTGTGCAATTTTGTAGCTGCCTATTGCACCAGCGGAGAAACTAGCTCACCACGTGTATGAGAGAGATATGTCAAAAGGGTTTGGTGCTGTGTTAGAGTGTCAGAGACAGGGACACACAGACTGGCTTCTCAGTCACAGGGGAAACAGTGTTTCAACTTTCTGCCAGTGCTCATTGTGAGATCTATCTATCCTTGAGGGTAGGTATAGAGGTATCTGCCACTGCGAGTTCATTGGCATAATGTGTGCAATTTTGGTCTTTTTTTTTGAGTAAGAATGTTCTGGCTATGGACCAAGTCCAACGAAGGTTTTCCAGACTGATTCTTTGGATGGCACGGCTGATGTATAGAGACAGACTGGATTGGTTAGGATTATATTTACTAGGGTTTAGAAGAATGAGGGGTGATTTCATAGAAACCTAAAAATTCCAACACCACTGGACAGAGTAAACACAGGAAGGATGTTCCCAGTGACCAGGGAGTCCAGAAACAGAGTCATAGTCAATGATATGGGGAGGCCATTTAGGACTGGGATAAGGAGAAATTTCTTCACCCCAGAGACTGGTGAGCCTGTGGAATTCTCCATCACAGAAAGTGGTTGAGGCCAAAACATTGAATATTTTCAAGAAGACGTGAGATATAGTTCTTCAGGCTAATGGAATCAAAGAGTGTGGACAGAAAGCAAGAACAGGGCACTGCGTTGGATGATCAGCCATGATCATACTGAATGGTGGAGTAGGCTTGAAGGGCTGAATGGCCTATTCCTGTGCCTATTTTCTATGCTTCAACCTGTGTTTGAGTGTCTGCATGGTTGTACGCAAGTTTGTGAGTGTTTCTATGTATATACATGCACGTTTCATGGACATATGTCCACGCAAATAGGCTGAAGAGCATTAGACTTGTCAATGATCCCCTCACAGAGGCACAGCCTGGTGATACTGCAAAGGCTGAGAAGAAAGGAGAGCCCAGTTGGTTCTTCACCTATCTCTGACAAATACAGTGCCTCTGACTGGGGGGACATGACCTGGAGCTTTATACGAAAGATTCTGTCCAAGGAGGTGCCTGTCCTGAGTCAATAGTGGGAGGATCAGAGCAACTAGACATTTCACCCAGCAATGACCCATCAGAGAGGATGAAGGCACTGATTGAAAGTCTGATTGGCAAAAAGGGAATGGCAAGTTCAGGAGAAACTGTATGCAGGCAGGTGGGTCTAGTTCAGCTTGGGATTATATTCGGCATGGACTGGTTGGACTGAAGGGTCTGTATTCATGCTGTATGACTCCATGTGTTAGGTTCCAGAAAGCGCTGACTGACAGTTTGGTGGAGTTAGATTGATCAAGGGTTTCAAGGAGGAAATTCAATCATTATCTCCAAAGGAATAATGTGCAGGGTTACAGCAAGAACATGAGGGATGGGCAAGAGATGAATGGCTTCTTCAGAAAGTACAGTCTCAATGGACTGAATTGCCTCCCTCCATGGTTTAACAATTCAGTGATTTTCTGAATCTGGGTTGGCCTGGCTCATGTCGAGAAATATTTTCTGCCAGTGCCTTTTCTCGATGAAGTCTGTGGAGTGATTGATGTTGGCACTTTTACAGGAACCCCCTGCTGGGGCTGACTCTAAGGAGGTGTGGGGGAGTAAGGGAGTAGGTTTTTCACATGGGATCAGCCACTGGGGACTGGGGGAAGATCCCGACTGGGACACTGTGACAGGACTGTCAACAAGACCAACAAAAATAGAGTCAACATCCAACACAACTGAAAAGCTCTCCAAATCCCTCCTTTGCTGAGTTGCAATCACGCGTTATCTCCATCTTCCACCAGGACCTTCAGATCCTCAGTGAGCCATCTGTTCAGATTATTCTGTCAACAGATCATTCTGCAAGTTACAAGTAATTTTCCAGGTACAGAGAGAGAGAGAGATAAGGAATCGCTTCACAATCAACATTCTGAGTGCAGCTTAACCACAATTAATGGGAAAACACGATTCTGGGAAGAGTCAGTTGGAAAAGAGCCACCGTCTGGGTATTGTTTATCAACCTCAATGGTACTTAAGCTCAAAACACACATGGGAATCACTTGACTTCATTCCCAGCACAGTCACTTGAACCAAATTTCAGTGCAGTGCCAAGGTCAACAACATTCGTGTATATCTAATATGCATACATGTTCATAGATTTACATACATCTAATATACATACATATGCAGATGATATGTAATATATTCATTCCCCGAATGGGTCGGCTCTGAATCCATACATTAACGAGCTCCAAGTGAAACTCTGTTCCCATACAGTACTCATGACTGAATTTACTGCAAGAGGCCAGCTGGTCAGGCAATGTGTGAGACAGATACGCTAGACAGCCATATCTTTGATAGGCAGTGGGTGTCTTCTTCACGCATTCTGTGGGCCACAGCTCCATCAGAGATCAGGACAACATCAATAGGTCACAGAGGGCAAAGCAATGAGAGGTGCATAATGGGGGAAAGGGAAAAATGTAATGGGGGAAGGGAAATGGGGGTAGGGACAAGGAATGAGGTGAGAAGAGGAATGGGAGAAGAATAGTTGAGGCATGCAGGATGAAGAAATGGGATGATGGGGATGATAGTAGGATATAAATTTATTGGGGGATAAGTTATGGGGAGGGAAATGGGGGAGAGTAATGAAGGTATGTGTGTGAGTGTAATGGTGGAGAATGAGAGAGAGAGTAAAATGGCCAAATTAGGAGAGGGCCAGGTACTTTAGGGAGACTAATGGAGGGGGAGCAGTGTAGGTATGGAGGGGGAACAGTGTAGGTATGGAGGTAGATATGAGAGGTGGGTAATGGGGTACATGTTTATGGGAAGATGAGGTAATGGAGAGTTCAAAGTTTCAAAACCCAAGATGATGCTCATAGAGTCATACAGCCATACAGCACAGAAACAGACCCTTCAGTCCAACAAGTCCATGTTGAGCATAATCCCAAACTAAATTAGTCTCACCTGCCTGCTCATATCCCTCCAAACATTTCTTATTTGTGTACTTATCTAAATGTCTTTTAAATGTTGTAACTGTACTCATATCCATCACTTCCTCTGGAAGTTCATTCCACACATTAACCACTGTCTGTGTAAAAAAAAAATTACCTCCCATGTCTTTTTTAAATATTCTCCTCTCACCTTAAAAATATGCTGTCTATTCTTGAAGGTCCCTACCCAAGGGAAAAGACACCTGTCATTCACCTTATCTCATTATTTTATAAACCTCTACAAGGTCACCTCTCAACCTCCTGTGCTTAAGTGAAAAAAAGTCCCCATCTATCCAGCCTATCTTTAAAAAGCAAATTTTCCATTCCGCAGCAACCTCCTGGTGAATCCCTTCTGAACATTCTCCAGCTTGATAATATCTTCCAATAACAGGAAAAAGACACCAAACCATTGTGATTATAGTGGGCATGGGACTAGAATGTAAACTGGCTATCACTTTTCCTGCATTCGAACATTCCAAGTGAAATTGCTATACTTTCACATGCAGCTGTTTAAACTCCTAAATGGATTCTTCCAAGGAAAATCATTCAGTTTGCTGAATTTGTCAAATTCTGGACAAGCCTTATAGACATTCAATAAACTATCTTTCATATAAATTCATCCACAAAGTTTAAAAAGAACCCTTAAAACCTTTTTGGTATTGAGCTGCAAAGCATCTAGCAGTTAATCTTACTTCCAGTAGGAGGAGAACATGCCAGGGCTTTCTCTTCAATAGAGACATAACCTATGTCCCTAAAGTGTTTATATTCTTCTATTGGTCACAAGATTCCTTGTTTTGAGATAGCCATGGAAAGTCGTCACCTGAAAGCTCACACCTGGTTTCACTTATCGTTCTTCGAAGACTATCTAATTGCCATCCTCTCATAAAGCAATGATTCTGATTTGAACCGTCTATCTGAAAGGAAATCTCAGCCTTCCAGCTTCATTTTTAGACAATCATCTTCTGCTCCCAATACTAAAGGCCCCTGCAGCCTATCTGTGAAGCATGTACAAACGCCAAAATATTTCAGGAGTGTTCATTATTTCCTTCACACACAGCTCTCTCTCCACTGTACTTTTTGTAAATGCATGTTGATCTAATTAACTAATTAATTCCCACACCTCTTTTCCTGGTCACTCCAAAAGAAATCAAAAAACTGCTGATGTTAGAAATCTGAAATTAAAGCAGAAATTACTGGAGAAATGCAATAAGTCTGGCAGTATCTGTGAAGAGAGAAATGGCTTAATGTTTCAAGTCCAGTCACCCAGTTCTGAAGAAGGGTCTCTGGATGCAAAACATTAACTCTGTTTTCTCTCTATAGATGCTGCCAGACTGCTGAGTTTTTCCATCAGTTTCTGTTTTTGTTTGCTATTTCACACCTACTTATGCAACTCACACATGTTTCTACTTGTTTCCGATGTGTCAATACCAAAAATTTATGGAGGTCCACATCACGGTCTCCGTACTTGCCATCTGGACAAAATGGGTGATCAACACTCAATGGCTCCCATTGACTTGCTATTGTGTCCTAAAGGCTGAAGATTTTTCCCATCCAAACTTGATTGTATGGGTCTTGCTTGGAGTGCTGACCCATATTATACGGTGCAGAATCAACATGAACACAGCACCTTATTTGGAAAAGGCCATGTTCCTGTAAAAAAGTTGCATGGTGACACTGGAAAGCAATCCCGCTGACTACTGCCCATGTCACCACCATTTAGGGGGTACGATTCTAAAACAGGTGCAGGAGCAGAGAGATTTAGATCTCTATGTGCATAGATCATTGAAGGTATAAGGGGTCAGTTTAGGTCAGTTGGTTTACAAAGCAATGTCATGCTAATAGTCTGGGTTCAATTCCCATCACTGGATGAGGTTACCATGAAGGACTCTTATTCTCAACCTTTCCCCTTGCCTAGGTATGGTGGCCCTCAGGTTAAATCACCAGCAGTCATCTCTTGCTAGTGAGAGCAGTCCTATGGTCTGGTAAGACTACAGCAACACAACACAACTGAAGACAGGAGAACAGTTAATAAAGCATGCAGTGTTCCTGGCTTTACTAATAGGGGCATAGAGTACAAGTACAAGGAGTTTGTTGTCAATTTGTGCAATGACTCAGCTGGAGTACTGTGTATAGTTATGGATGTTACATTCAGAAAAGATATGAATGCATTGGAGAGAGAGTAGAAGTGATTTACAAGATTGCTTCCAGGAATGAGAAACTTTAGTTATGAGGATAAACTGAAGAAGGAGGGATAGTTCTCCTTGGAGAGAAGAAGGCTGACAGGAGATCTGATTGAGGTTTTCAAAATTCATAAGCGGGCTGAACAGAGTATGTACCGAGAAGCTGTTTCTGCTTGTAAAATAAACAAGAACAAAGGGGCAGAGATTTAAAGTGATATGCAAATGAAGCAAGGGTGATGTGAGAAAAAAACTACTTCACTCAGCAAGTGGTTACTGTATGGAGCATACTTTCGGGAAATATTGTGGAAGCAGGTTCAATTTAGGCATTCAAAGGGTAATGGACATTTTTTTTGGATAGAAATGGTGCACAGGGATAAAGGGAAAAGGCAGGAGATTGGTAATGAGGTATTAGAGTCAGACCAGATAAATAGAGCTGGTGTTTTTTTTTCCTTTATTCATTCATGGGATGAGGGCATCACTGGCCAGGCAGCATTTATTGCCCCATCCTAATTGCCCAGAGAACAGTTAAGAGTCAACCACATTGTTGTGAGTCTGGAGTCGCATGTAGACCAGACCAGATAAGGATGGCAGTTTCCTTCCCTAAAGGGGATTAGTGAACCAGATGGGTTTTTCCTGACAATTGACAATGGATTCACGGTCATCATTTGATTCTTAATTCCAGATATTTATTGAATTCAAATTCCACCATCTGCAGTGGTGGGATTTGAACCGAGTCCCCAGAATGTTTTCTGGTCTCTGGATTAACAGTCCAGCAATAGTACCACAAGGCCATCACCTCCCCCCATGTAGCATGAAGGGGGCCGAGTTACCTCCTTCTGAACTGAAACAATTCCGTGAAAGTAGTATTTTTGTCCATTTAAAAGATCAGCTGTTAGAAGGAATATCTAGCAGAACCTTCAGTCATCAACCAGTCTGAGAACCAAATGAGGAAAGCAGCAGCAAACCTTCAAACAGCTGAAGAATGTAATCTGTAACTAATTTCAAAGTTCATTTCAGAACCAAACTCCCAGATATGTAACTGAAGAAACCTCACAACCTGCTGTCAACTCTACCTTTACCAAGATCCTCACTTCAACCTTATGCAATAGGACCTCCAGCAGCAGTTGGTGACGATGAGGGAGAGCACCGAGCAGGGGAGTTCAAGCAGTTCGGTGGACTCTCTTTGTAGGAATGGGTGTCATTATCTGAAAGAGGTCTTATGGGTGGAAGGAACAAGAGACCACAGAAGGAGCAACAGACCATGAGTTTTCTCACTCACATGTGAGCTTCAGGCTTAGTTTCATGAAAATGTTCTGTTTCGTTTCTTAATTTAATATTAATTTTTCTTCATGTTTGTAAAGAGCTGATGTTAGTGGAATAAAACATTCTCTGCTTCTTGATCTGCAGAGCAGATCTTGGCAGAGCTTGGGAAGGGGGAATGAGAGGTCATGCAGATCTTGGGGAGGGGGAATGGGTGGTCAGTTACAGCTCAGGGAGGGGGAGTGAGTGGTCAGTTAGAGATTGGGGAGTGGGAGTGAGTGGTCAGTCAGAGCATGGGAGAGGGAGTAAGTGATCAGGCAGAGCACGGGGAGGGGAGAGTGCACATGTGGGCCATCCAAAATCTTGTGTTACATTTCACTCATCAAATCCAGCTGAGAAATCACAAGCCTTCCATGTGGGAGTCTGCAAGATTGTAAATCAGAGACTGGATTAACTGTAGTGTGTAAATGTACACAATCTTTACCTGCGTTCAATCTTTCTGTGTGTGGGGGCATGTGTGAGACCGAGTCTAGGGCATTGCATGAGTTCAGGGAAAGTACATGAGAATAAGTAACTTTAAAACCTCAAGAGCTCGTTGCTGGATTATGTAAAGGAATAAATACTCAAAAATACAAACTTCTTTCCACACACGATATATCGATAATAGAGAGTACGAAAGGCTTCCGTTCTCTGGGTGATATTGCACTTCGTCTCTGAAAAAGCTATCCAATGTGATTCAGTCTTCTTGTTTTTTTCCCATAGCCTTTCAATTCCCTTCAGAAAATAATACCTTTCAGACAGTGTATTCCAAATCACAACTAGCTGAGTAAAGAAATTCGCTTATCTCGTCATTTAATCTCCATTTATATAATTCCATGTAAAGTAAGAGAGCTCATGCAGTCATCAAAGTAGAAACATTTGCTGGTAAATGGAACAGTTTGTTTGGAGGGAGTGTTTATTTAAACTTTGGCATTTTACCACGACCAGTAATTAGTTGAAGGAAATGGTTTCATGACAGGAGTTGGTGCCCAGACTTGTCTGTTCATCAGCGTCTCCAGGCTGGAAAGTTTCAGATCTCCATTACGGAACATTAACTCCCAGATTTCCTACAAAAAACACAGAAACGGCCATCAGTCTTTCTATGTTATTCTGGCCAACAACTCTTATAGTGGCGGATCGGATTAACCACTCACTCTCCCCTCCCCATGCTCTGCCTGATCACTTACTCCCTCTCCCATGCTCTGACTGACCACTCACACCCACTCCCCAATCTCTAACTGACCACTCAATCTCCCTCCCCGAGCTCTGCCTGACCACTCCCCCCACGAGCTCTGACTGACCACTCACTCCCCCTTCCTGAGCTCTAACTGACCACCACTTCCCCTCCCCAAGATCTGCATGACCTCTCATTCCCCCTTCCCAAGCTCTGCCTAACCACTCACTCCTCCTCCCTGAGCTCTAACTGACCAGTCACTTCCCTTCCTGAGCTGTGCCTGACCACTCACTCCCTGTCTCCAAGCTCTAACTGACCACTCCCCAGGCACTGGCATTAACACTCACTTTCTTTTGCTCTAGGTACTATCATCATGTGTTTCAATTGCTCTTCCTCCTCCTTTGTCAACAGCATAAAAACCAGCATTTCCTTATCTCCTTCAGATCTAAAAAAGAATCAAATTGGACTCGAAACATTAAAACTGTTTATCTATCCAAAGTTGCTGCAAGACCTGTTGAGTTTCTCCAGCACTTTCTGTCTCTGGTTTCAGATTTCCAGCTTTTGTAGTTTATTTGAACATTCCCTTTACCCTCCTAATTCATTTTCTGTACCTGTATCCTAGGATTTTATGATTCATTTACTGAGACACTCATATCCACCAGGTATTGGGCAGCACAGATTACACTGCTGCCTTACAGCACCAGTGACCCGCGTTCGATTCCAGCCTCAGGCAACCATCTGTGCGGAGTTTGTATCGTCTCCCTATGTCTGTGTGGGTTTCATCCAGGTGCTCTGGTTTCCTCCCACAGTCCAAAGATGTGCAGGTTAAGTGGATTGGCCGCGGGAAATTGTCTGTAGTGGGATGTGCATGCTAGGTGGGTTGGCCATGGGGAATCTAGGATTACAAAGATGGGGTAGGGGCTGCGTCTGCGTGGGATGGTCTTTGAATGGTTGGTGCAGACTCAATGGGCTAAATGGCCTCTTTCCACAGGGATTCTATCATTCCACATCCCCCTGTTCTTCAGAGTTCTGCTTTCTCTCTCCATTTAAATCATATGTGGCTTTTCAGTTCTTCATTCCAAAGTAGAGAAGTTCACATTATACTTCGCCTGCCAAATCTTTGCTAATTCATTTAAGTACCGAAATGCCTTTACAGGCAACTCATACTCTTTTCACAACTTACTTTCCTACCTTTGTGCCATCAACAAAATTAACACCAATGCATTTGATCCCTTCACCTAAGCTATTGGGATATATTGTTGATATAACATGGTGTATAGCTGGATGAATACGGCAGGCCAAGCAGCATCAGAGGAGCAGGAAAGCTGACGTTTCGGCCCTAGACCCTTCTTCAAAAAAGATTGCTGAAACTGCTTCACTGATCCCTGTGGCATTCCCTTCATCACATTTTGCCAACCTGAAAATCACCCACTTATGCCTAATCTCTGTTTTCTGCAAGCTAACCAAATCTTGATATATGCCAATATGTTACTCCCAGACCATGAGAACTTATTTTGCATAGCAAAATATGGCAGATTGTCAAATATCTTCTGGAAATCTAAATACACCACACCCAAAGGTGTGCTGATATGCACACTGCTTCTTATTTCCTCAAAGAACTCCAACAGATTAGTAAAACATCATTTCCCTTTCACAGAACCACATGGAACGCTGCCTAATTGCAATAAGCTAGGTGGCAGTGTGTGCTGTGAGAAGGATGCCAAGAGGCTGCAGGGTGACTTGGACAGACTGGCTCAGTGGGCAAATACTTGGCAAATACAACATAATGTGGATAAATGTGAGTTTATCCACTTTGGTGGCAAAAATAGGAAGGCAGATTATTATCTGAATGGTGGCAGTTTAGGAAAAAGTGAGGTGCAATGAGACCTGGGTGTCATGGTGGAACGGTCGCAGAAGGTTGAAATGCAGGTGCAGCAGGCAATGAGGAAAGCTAATGGAATGCTGGCCTTCATAGCGAGAGGATTTGAGTACAGGATTAGGGATGTCTTGCTGCAGTTTTTCAGGGCCTTGATGAGGCCACACCTTGAGTGTTGTGTGCAACTTTCATGTACTGGTCTGAGGATGGGCATTCTTGCTATTGAGGGAGTCCAGCGAAGGTTCACCAGACTGATTCCCGGGATGGCAGGAATGACGTATGAGGAAAGACTGGATCAACTGGGCTTGTACTCACTGGAATTTAGAAGAATGGGGGGGAATCTCATAGAAATATATAAAATCCTGATGGGACTGCAAAGGCTAGATGCGGGAAGAATATTCCCGATGTTGGGCAAGTCCAGAATTGTGAATCACAGTCTAAGAATAAGGTGTAAGCCAATTAGGACTGAGATGAGGAAGAATTTCTTCACTCAGAGAGTTGTGAACCTGTGAAATTCTCTACGACAGAAAGGTGTTGTGGTCAATTCATTAGATATATTCAAGAGGGAGCTGGATATGGCCCTTGCACCTAAAGGGGTCAAGGGGTATGGACAGAAAGCGGGAATGGGATACTGAGATTGCATGATCAGCCATGATCATATTGAGTGGTGGTGCAGGTTCAAAGGGCTGCACCTATTTTCTATGTTTCTATGTTTCTATTTGCAATGTGCCTACTATAACCTTCTTAGCAAAGAATTCTAGTCTATTCTCTATGAGGATTCCAAATGTTAAACAAACTACCTTGAATTTTCCACCTTTCTGTCTCCCTCCTTTCTTAATCAGAAGAGTGACATTCAATATTTATCAATCTGATAGATCTTTTCTGGAATCTAGTGAATTTTGGAAAGTTAAAATCAATGCATCAATACCTCAGCAGCTATTCCCTCTATGAATTGTGAGCTTAAGGGCATCAAAACAGGGATCATCAGCTTTTAGTTCTAATAATTTTCTCAGTACTTGTCCCTTGGTGATTGTTTTAAGCTCCTCAGCCCCTCGAGACTTGATTACTTGAGTTCACATGGGTAGCTTGCCTGAAAAAGGTTTGGATTTCTGTGAAAGTGAACAAGGATTATCAGCACACTGTGTGTGGAGAGTGAGCAAACACAGAAGAGGTTACACTTTCTTTCATGTGTGTACAGTGTTTGAATAAAACCAATTCTAAAAACTGATAAAAAGTTGTCAAACGTTTATTGTTTCATTAACATGCAGCGACATTATCAGCATTCTGTTCATATTACAATGTGGTACAGAACAAGTGTAGGCGAGTTTTACATGAGCATTATATCTCCACATTGCTGCTAGTAATTTTCTCCCAAACCAAATTATTTGTTTGAGCGTTCCACTCCCAGACATCCCAGACGTCCTCCTAATTCAAGGACCGCAACCTCTCCCCTCCATTTATCCACAATGTCCTTAACCGCATCTCTTGCATTTCCTGCACTTCTACCCTCAAATCTCTCTCCCCCCAACAAAAATAAGGACAGAGGCATCTGGTCCTCACACACCACCCCACCAATTTCTGCATTCAGCACATCATCTTCTGCCACTTCCGCCACCTGCAATCCGACCCCACCAATAAAGAGATATTTCCCTCCCCACCCCTAACTGCATTTTGTAGGGAACATTCACTCTGCGACTCCCTCATCCACTCCACACTCACCATCAACCCCACCATCCCCGGCACCTTTCCCTGCAACCACAGGAAGTGCTACACCTGCCCCTACACCTCCCCTCGCACCTCCATCAAAGGAGCAAAACAAACTTTCCAAATGGGACAGGGGTTCACCTGTACATCTTGCAGCCTGATAAAAACTGAAAGAACTGTGGATGCTGTAAATCAGGAACAAAGGGAAGGGTCACCGGACCCGAAACGTTAACTCCGATTTTTTTCTTCATAGATGCTGCCAGACTGCCATGATGAGCTTTTCCAGCAACTTCTGTTTTCATCCTCCAACTTGGTCTATCCATTGCTCCCGATGTAGCCTCCTCTACATCGGTGAGACAAAGTGCAGACTCAGTGACCGATTCGCATAGCATCTATGCTCTGTACGCTATAATCAACAACACCATCTGGTCGCCAATGATTTTAACTCCCCCTCCACTCCCTTGATGACATCTCCATCCTGGGCCTCCTCCAGTGTCACATTGACGCCACACGTAAACTGGAGGAGCAGCACCTCATATTCCACCTCAGGAGCTTACAGCCTGATGGCCTCGACATAGAATTCACCAGTTTCAAAATCTCCCCATCCCCGGCCTCATCCCATGCCCATCCCTCCCTCCCATTTTCTTGACCTGACACAACCTGTTCGTCTTCTTTACCACCTATCTGCCCCACTCTTCCCATCTACCAATCCCCACTACTCCCTGCCCTCATCCACCTATCACCATCCCACCTACATTCTACCAGCCCCATCCCTCCTCCCTGTATTTATTTCCCAGCTCCCTTCCCCCTCCTCAGTCCTGATGAAGGGTCCCGAACTGAAACGTTGACTTTCCTGCATCTCTGATGCTGCCTGACCTGCTTTGTTCCTCCAGCTCCATACTGTGTTACCTCTGACTCCAGCATCGGCAGTTCTTGCTATTTCTGAGTGTCCCTGCCTGACAGGAATTCTAATTGATTCAACAATGCACTTCCAGCCATGGAATTTCATTTCATCAAACATGAAATAACTCCTCCAATTGCTCCAGTGCCAACTACTCAATTATAACAGGAACAAGCTCTTAATTCAAAACTACATCAATAGCCTGGACTAACATTGCTGCTTTGCCTACGCTTCCTTTCTATTAAGGAGGCAGACCAGTTCTACAGTATGTTGGTGAAACTGGAACGTCAGGGTTGAGTCAGTTGCAGGAATGTGGACACTGGGTACAGTGCGATGCAGACATGGGTTGTGAACAGTGCATATACTGGTTGTGAACAGTGGGACAGAGACACTGGCTGTGGTCAGTGTGATTAGCCAAAGGCAGTGGACAATTAATGTTCTGGCTGAATACTGTGTAGTATACATATTGACAGTGGATAATATAGTAACTAACTGTGAACAGTGTAGTACAGAAACTGATAGCTTCCAGGCACTGGTTGTGGACACTATAGTAGAGACAATGAAATTAGACAGTGCAGACACTGGCTGTGAACAATGCCAGACAGACATTGGCTGTAGTAATGTCAATCAGGATGTCCCTAACTATAAAACATTTATCACAACTCTGACCTATATCTTCGGTCAATAATGACTAGCTACTATCTCATAAATACAACAGTCATTCAAATTCTCAACCGTCAGTTGAGACCTATCCTTTGGTCTGCATCCATGTGAATTACAGTCTTTCCTGCAGCTGTTCTGACAGTAGCGAGTTAAAATGAGTTTGTATCTCTTGGATACATTTCGTGGAGGAAATCTCTGACCAGGATTGTTATATGCAATATATAAATGGTGCTGCTCATTACCCAATTAGCACACAGGATTAATCAGCATTGACTTTAAGCAGCAACATGACACATTGGAAACATTGCAGGCAAGGAGTAGCTGAATTTGATGCTGCTCTGCAGAGGAATGTTTGTGAGACATTAGCTGCCACCCAGATTGCACAATATTTCCAGATCACAAAATATGTGAACAAATCATCAAAGACAAACCAGCATACCTGATTCTGAATTTGTCAGGAAAAATTACAAGGCCATCCTGATTTGGAACAAGACCATTACTTCAGTGTAATAGTCAAAATCGTGGAATTCCCTTCCTGTGGATGTCCCTACACCATGAGGACTGCAGAAGTTCAAGAAGTTAGCTCACCATCACCTCCTTCAGGTTAATTAGGGATGGATAATAAATGCTGGCCCAGTCAGTGATGCCCGCATCCCCCAAATGAATAATACAATCTCCACCCTGACTCCCAGCTCCAGCTCTACACCTAGCCCCAACCCCAAGCCCTGCTGGCTCTTCACCATCCCCCAGACCTCCCCCTCACTGAGGATGAATGGTCAGCCCTCAGCAAAGGACTCCTTCAATCCCCTGAGACCACACATTAATGAATTCCGTTCACGTCTGGACGTCGAACACTTTTTCCGCCACCTCTGCCTCCGCACCTATTTCTTTGACCGGGAGTCTAGCCCACCCAACAGACCCCTTCTCCCAACTCCAACAGACCTCATCTTCCTGGACACCACCCCAAAGCCTCCTACCCTCCCTCGACCTCTTCATCTCCAACTGCCGTTGCGGCATCAAGGGCCTCAACCTCTCCACCCCTCTCATTCACTCCAATCTCTCCCCCATAGAACACATAGCCCTCCGATCCCTCCACTCCAACCCTAACCTCATCAGCAAACCTACAGATAAGGGCGGGGGGAGGCACAGCTCTGGTATGTCTCGCACTGACCTTTACATCACCCTCAAGCACCAACTCTCTGACACCTCCTCCTACCACCCTCTCAATTATGACCCCATCCCTGACCACCAAACAATCATCTCTCAGACCATTCATAACCTCATCACGTCAGGTGACCTCCCACCCACAGCCTCCAACCTCATTGTTCCCCAACCCCGCACCGCCTGTATCTATCTCCTTCCCAAAACCTGACTGCCCCGGCCGACCCATTGTCTCTGCCTGCCCCTGCCCCATTGAATTCATCTCCGCTTACCTTGACTCTGTCTTTTCCACCCCCAGTCCGGAACTCCCATCTACATCCGGAACACCTTCTATGCCTTCCACCTCCTCTAAGACTTCCAATTCCCTGGCCACCAACACTTCATCTTCAGTATGGACATCCAATCCCTGTACATTTGTATCCCCCACACAGATGGCCTAAAAGCCCTCCGCTTCTTTCTCTCCTGCAGGCCCAACCAGTCCCCCTCCATCGACACCCTCATCCGCTTAACCAACCTCGTCCTTACCCTTAACAACTTCTCCTTTAACTCCTACCACTTCCTACAGACTAAGGGGAGTGGCCATGGACACCCGCATGGGTCCAAGCTATGCCTGCCTCTTCAGATACATGGAACAGTCCCTCTTCCGCTGCTACACCCACCTCTTCCTCCGGAACATCGATGCCTATATCAGTGCCGCCTCGTGCTCCCATGAGGAGCTTGAACAGTTCATCAACTTTACTAACATGTTTCACACCAACTTCAAATCCACCTGGATCATTTCCGATATCACCCTCTCTTTCCTGGACCTCTCTGTCTCCATCTCTGGTAACCGCCTCAACACCAACATCTATTTCAAGCCCCCCAACTCCCATAGATACCTGGAGTACACCCCCTCTCATCCACTTTCCTGCAAGAATGCAATCCCTTACTCCCAATTCCTCTGCCTCCACCGCATCTGCTCCCAAGATGAAGCATTCCATTCCTGGACATCTCACATGTCCTCTTATATTAAGGATTGCAACCTCCCCAGTCCGGTGATCAAAAATGCCTTCAACCTCATCTCTTGCATTTCCCGCACTTCTGCCCTCTAACCCCCTTCGCCCAACAAAAATAGTGACAGAATCCCCCGGTTCTTACAGGCCACCCCACCAAACTCCGCGCGCAGTGTATCATTCTCCGCCACTTCCGCCGCCTACAATCCAAACCCACAACCAAAAAGATATTTCCCTCCCCACACCTATATGCCTTTCATAGGGACCGCTCACTCCACGACTACCTCGTCTGCTCCACACTCCCCACTAACCCCAACACCCCCGGTACCTTTCCCTGCAACCACAGAAAATGCTACATCTGCCCCTACACCTCCCCCCTCACCTCCATTCAAAGCCCAAAGCAAACCTTTCATATCCGGCAGGGGTTCACCTGTATATCCTCCAACCTGGTCTACTATATCCATTGGTACCGATGTGGCCTCCTCTACATCAGTGACACCATGCGTAGACTCGGAGGCCATTTCGTACAGCATCTTCACTCTGTACGTGACAAATTAGAACATCTTCCAGTCGCTAACCATTTAACTCCCCCTCCCACTCCCTGGGTGACATGTCCATTCTGGGCCTCCTCCAGTGCCACAATGACACTACCCACAAACTGGAGGAGCAGTATCTCATATGCCGCCACGGGAGCCTACAGACCGATGGCCTAAACATAGAATTCACCAGTTTTAAAATCTCCCCACTCCCGGCCTCATCTCACGTCCAATCCTCCCTCTCATCCCCGCCTCCTTGACCTAGCACAACCTGTCCATCTTCTTCCCCACCTATCCACTCCACCCATCCCACTGACCAATCCCCCACCACTGCCTACCTGCACTCACTATCACCATCCCAACTTCCTTCCCCAGTTCCACCCCTCCTCTCTCTATTTATTTCTCAGTTCCCTTCCCCCTCCACATTTCTGAAGGGTCCCAGCCTGACACTTCAACTTTCCTGCTCCTCTGATGCTGCCTGGCCTGCTGCGTTCCTCCAGCTCCACACTGTATTGTCTATAAAAACATCTGAGTTTCTGCTTGAGATTTCTATCTTATTCCCCTCCTATTTTCTCTAGACTTTCAGGAACGGACATTATTTATATTGTCAGCCTGCTAAAGTTTGTATTAGATCATTTACATTGTATTATATTTATAAATTAAAATTTGATCATGGTTATAAACATAGAGCCACAGAATGAATTAAAAACAACCTCCCTTTCCACAAACCACACAAAAATCTCTTTCAATTGCAGCTGCTGGTATATCTTCAAATTGATTGGTCCACCATTGGTGGCCTCACTTTCATTTGCAAAGGCTTGATTTTTCTCCCTAAATCTCTCTCTCTCTGTTCTATTTTGAAACACTAAGTTCCTTGACCATTTTTAGTCACCTAGCTTAATATCTTCTCATTTGCAGCCTTGGCAGGTTTTGATAGGTTTAGCTGCTATATAAATGTAACTAGTTGTTATCAAGACATGATGTAGGTAAGTTAATGTAGGTGGCCTTTTCTGAATTGCTGATGTCCTGAATATTATTTGCACATGGGGTTATATATAACTGAGCTTGCAAGTAGTGACGTCTGTCTCACAGATTGAGCAGAAGGCAGGGAACGAGATAAATTGGGAACTGAGTCACCCATCCACAGACTAACCACCCACTCCATAATCTGGCTAACAGGCTACAACCAAATAACGCAGGGAACAATTAACCCCATCACCACTTAACTGTCATTATTCTCCCACGTTACATATTTCTCACCCCTCTTGACGTCGTAGAACGGGTAATGCAGATTCACTAAAATGGTCGTGGAACTAAAAGGGTTAAGTTACAAGGACAGTTGGCACGGACTAGGCATAAATTCCCTTTGGAACAAACATTGAAGGGTGAACTAATTTTGCTATTTGAGCTGATGAAAGGATTTGATATGCTGGATAGAGATAAACTATTTCCAGAACCAGAGAACATAACCTGAGAAAGAGAAAGGTTATTCGGATCATTTCAGGAAACATTGAAATTCACCCCAAAAAGGTCATATAAATTTAGAACTTTTTCCATTCCTCATAAATTGAATAGTCTATGCCTGTTCTAAAAACAGAAAGTGCTGGGAAGATTCAACAGGTCTGGCAGCATACAATGAGAGAGAAAATGAGTTAAAATTTCCAGTCCAAAATGACTCATCTTCAAAACTGAATATTGAGTTCCAAAGAGGTGTCATGTTAGACTTAGAATGTTATCTCTGTCTCTCTCCCCACAGATGCTGCCACACCTGTTGAGTTTCTCTAGCATTTCTGTTTTTACTTCAGATTTTCAGCATATGCAGTACTTTGCCCTTATTTTAGCCTACTCCTGCTCCTCAGTCTCAGTGCTACCTCAGTGGATAACACTCTGACTCAGAAAGCTGTGGACCAGATCAAGGTTCAAAATTTTGTTTCAAAGATTCCTCTTGAGATTTTCAGGGGTTTTTCTTTGGTTTTTAGTTGTTCCAATTTCATTTCCGTATAGTCCTTTATTAGATGATGCACTAACATTGTAACATTGCCTTTTGTATTTCTGTTTCTGGGCTCAGCCAGATGCAGAAGCAGAATTAGAAGAATTCTTCAATAATTTCAATGATCGTCATCGCTCAATTACGCTCAAAGCCAGGACACACACAGAAAGCATTAATTTTGTAATCACCATAATACTTTAAAATAATAGGCATATTTTGGCAATACATTTTTTTAAAAAAATCAGACGCACACATCTACCTAAAAAAACCCATTGTCTTAAACACACTTTCCAATGACTGATAAGATCACAACTCAATGGCTAAACGCGGTTGTCTCTAACATTGTCACTGCACCTCAAGAGATTCACAGCATGTGAGTTACTTGAGTTGTAATAACACATAAATACAAACCCTTATGAAATAAAAGTGCTCATGACTACACATTTCCCCATGTAGTAGCTCATGAACTTCTGCATTCTTAAGCTGGAGTTTGGTTGCCAGGTAGCTGAATACTCAATTGTTGAGAGGTTTCAAACTACTCTGCCCCCTTTATAACCCCTCCTCCTCCTTTTTTCTGATTAGTCATTGGCATGATGGAATTTTCCTCAGTATATTGGGGACTTTCAGGGTCAGACTTGCCTCCTCCAGATACTTGAGCCTATAATCTTAGCTGACACTCCAGAGCAATACAGAAGGAGCTCAGTACTGCTACTGATTTTGTCTATCAGATGAGTTAAAACAAGTTTGTAACTATCTGAGCACTCAAGCGGATATAAAAAAAAATTGCCTGGTACTATTCAAAGAGCAGGGAACTCATTCAGAATGTTATGTCCAATATTGATCTTTCAGTCAACATCACAACAAGAAAATTCTTTGGCAGCATTATCATCTTGTTTTTCAAGGGAACTTGGTTTGCATTGATTGGCCATTGCATTTTGAGATTTCAACAGTTACTATACTTTAATAAAATACTTCATGAGTCATGAAGCACTTTGGCAAGTCTTAAGATTGTACAAGTCAGAAAAGCCAGTTCTTTCTATTTACCATTATAGGATAAACTACCGAGAACAACAGAGTAGGCAGAGAGAAACTGATCCCTTTGGTGGACAGCAAGTAGCGATCTAGTTAAGGCAATTGGCAAAAGAAGCATCGATGACGAAATAAAAATTTATATCTAGCAGAGAGTGATTCACTTCTGGAATGCATGGCCTGAGAGTTTGCTGAAGGCAAATTCAATTGTGGCTTTCAAAAAATAACGTATCCATTATCTAAACAGGTTGCACTACTACGGGGATTAAGTGGGGGAGGGGGGTGCCAGGATGAGGTGCATTGACTGAATGCAGTGGTTCCTGATACTTCCCCAGTTTGGGTGAAATTAGCTAGGCTTTGATTGACAGGTTTAACTGGAGCTGAGCAGTGAACGCCACCAGACCCCCCACCCCCAGGGATGGCTCTGATCCTTTCTGTTCAGCAACTGTTTAAAAACAGAACAAACCCATGATGTAAATTTAACAGGAATTCAGTCACACTGGGATTATTTGGAGATTAAAGGAAAATTCCACTTTAGAAGATCTAACATTGCACTCTGACAAACAAATGTTAGTGAGTGAATGAAAAATGTATGAAAATAATATCAGTTTGAAGCAAATTTCACAATCCACGCAATGGTGAGGAATCCCTCAATATTACTGGAAGATGAACTCTACTATGTCACATAATGCTAGAACTGTGTACCACAGATGGAGGCCATTCTACCAGTTCTGGTGTTGATGGCTCATTGCAAAAGCTACCCAATTAGACCTATAACACCACCTCTTTCAGCAAAGCCTACCATTTATTTTTCCTTCTCCAGTTTTTCTTCAATTCCCTTTTGAAGATTAGAACACAGGAACATAAGAAATGGAGCAAGAGTGGGTCATTCAGCCCATCATGCCTGCCCTGCCATTCAACAACATCATGACTGACGTGCCCCAGGTTATAACTCCTCTTTCATGCCATCAGAGCCCTCAGCTCCCTGATGTTTGAAAAACCTATCTGCCTCTATTTTAAATAATTTCAGTGATCTAACCTTGACAACTCTCTGCAGTAGAGAACTCCAGACATTCACTACTCTCTGGGGGATAAAGTTCCTTCACATCTCAGCTTTAAATTTGTGTCTCCTATTCTGCAACTATGTTCTCTCATTTGTGATTCCCTCAATAGTGGAAATGTTTTCAAAAAGAAGCACTCCCTCAGTAATGTCCTTCTGATAGTGCGGCACTCCCTCAGTACTGACCCTCTGATAGTGCGGCACCCCCTCAGTACTGACCCTCTGATAGTGCGGCAC
>NC_063345.1:68035580-68035883 GCF_021869965.1 Rhincodon typus
ACTCCCTCAGTACTGACCCTCCGATAGTGCGGAACTCCCTCAGCACTGACCCTCCGATAGTGCGGAACTCCCTCAGCACTGACCCTCTGATAGTGCGGAACTCCCTCAGCACTGACCCTCTGATAGTGCGGAACTCCCTCAGTACTGACCCTCTGATAGTGCGGAACTCCCTCAGCACTGACCCTCTGACAAGGTAGCACACTCTCAGTATTGTCCTTCTGACTGTGCGGGACTCCCTCAGTACTGACCCTCTGACAGTGCAGAACTCCCTCAGTACTGACCCTCTGATAGTGCAGAACTCCC
>NC_063345.1:68035893-68046587 GCF_021869965.1 Rhincodon typus
AGTGCAGAACTCCCTCAGTACTGACCCTCTGATAGTGCAGAACTCCCTCAGTACTGACCCTCTGATAGTGCAGAACTCCCTCAGTACTGACCCTCTGATAGTGCAGAACTCCCTCAGTACTGCTCTTCCGACAGTGCAGCACTCCTTCAGTACCGACCCTCTGACAAGGTAGCACACTCTCAGTATTGTCCTTCTGACTGTGCGGGACTCCCTCAGTACTGACCCTCTGACAGTGCAGCATTCCCTCAGTACTGATCCTCAACAGCGCAGCACTCTCTTAATACTGACCATCCAACAGAGCAGCACTCCCTCAGAATGACTCTCCAATAATGTGACATTCCCTCAGCACTGACCCTCTGACAATTCAGGCCTTCCTTAGTACTGACCTTCCAACTGTGCAGCACCGCCTCAGTACTGTCCCTCTGACAGTGCAGCACTCCTTCAATATTGACCCTCTGAGAGAGCAGAAATCCCTCAGTATTGACCCTCTGGCAGTGCAGCACTCCCTCAGCACTGACTCTCTGGCAGTGCAACTGTCCTTCAGTTATGACCCTCTGACAGTACCGCACTCCCTCACTATTGACCCTCTGATAGTGCAGCATTCCCTCAGGACTGATCCTCTGACAGTGCGTACTCCCTCAGTAATGATCCTCCGACTGTGCAGCACTCCCTCAGTAATGACCCTCTGACAGTGCAGCACTCCCACACTATTGATCCTCCGACAGTGCAGCACTCCCTCAGTACCGACCCTCTGACAATGTATCACACTCTCAGTACTAACCCTACGACAGTGCAGCACTCCCTCAGTAATGTGCCAGTGTAAATGCTGAATTATGTTGTCAGGCCTATGGAGTATGGCATCGATCCACAGTCTTATAAGGTCCAGCAAACCTCTAAAGATGCAATCAAATTTGCGGGTATAAGTAGAGAAGCTTTAAAATATGTTTATCCCCTTTTTCTGTCTGCTGCTGCAGAGTATCTGTCTGGACCTGTTTTGAAACAAGACTCTCAGTTTACACTCCTTGGCAGCAGACTGCAATCAGGAGAAGGGTCTTTTCACCTTCCCTGCGCATGCAGACCAGCTCTAGCATCTATCCTGCTGCTGTAGCTGAGCTGATCAAGGTAGTAACATTGGTGATGAAAGCAGGCATTCAACCTGATTTATTTCCATATCCCTTAGGCAGCTAAACTGTCTTAAACCCAGTCTTAACGGTTTGATTGCCAGTGTCCAAAGCCTTATGAGGGAGAAATTTCCAGACACTCTTTGGGCGAGTATGCCAGTTAATTCATAACCAGCCCAACTCTAAAGTCAAGACAACATTCTGTTTCTACTGGAATCTCTCACCAAAGGAGATTGCTCTGTATCTATCGTACTAGATTCTGGGACCATGCATTGGTCATGAATGATCTCTGACCCTGGGTACATTCCTTGCAGGATCAGGGCAGGGCTGTGAGTTTTAATTGCCAGTGCGTTGCCACTGGGAAGGTAAGGCGACTGTCGGGCAGCTGGTGCCCCTGGGAGTCCTATTCTCTGGTCGCACAGAGCTGACAAGTCAGGAACATGCATCTGCAGCTCACCCTAGTGCTGCAAAGTAGAACCACAGCCACAAAGGAGAAACAACTTGCATTTCTATAGCACCTTGTGTGGCCTCAGGATGTTCCAAGGTGCTTTGCAGCTGATTGAATACAGAGTCCAGTTTTCCGAAGAGGATGTATTTTCCAGTGCAGCACGCAGCAGGTTTCCAGTCAGTGCCTTCAGGATGGCAGATGGGCGTGGGAATAGAAAAAGGAATAGTTTATACACTCCCGTGTTGCCCTTAACATTTGATATCCCACAGTCCGGTCAACACCCTGATTAGCCAGTCCTAGAGCTGCCAGACTGGAGAGGTACAAACTGTACCTTTTAAAATGTAATCACTGCTGC
Organism: Rhincodon typus; assembly: GCF_021869965.1. Lineage (NCBI taxonomy): Eukaryota > Metazoa > Chordata > Chondrichthyes > Orectolobiformes > Rhincodontidae > Rhincodon > Rhincodon typus. Next base: position 68,037,818 of record NC_063345.1, read on the forward strand.
CGTGTAGGAAATGTAGCAACCAAATTACACGCAGCCTATTTCCACAGACAGCAAGCAATATTACAATAATCAGTTAAATTCCTTTCAGTGATATTGTTTGAGAGAGGAGCAGGACAGAACTCCCTTGGTCTTCCTTGAATCATTGCTCTGAGACCATATTCCGATTTATTTTCATATCCTGTAGGCAGCTAAACTGTCTCAATACTAATCTAAAGGCTTCAAGGATTGCCAGCATCCAAAGCCTTATGAGGGAGAACTTTCCAGATACTCTTTGAGTGAGTGTGGCAGTTCATTTATGACCAGCCCAGCTCCAAAATCAAGACAATGTTCTCTGTTTCCTGGAATCCCTCACCAAAGGAGATTTCTCTGTATCTATCTTATCAGATTTTGGGACCATGTGGTTGTCATGGATGAGGGAAGAGGGTGCATCGGTAATGTCCTATCTCAAAAGACAGTAACTGATGGTGCAGCACCCCCATAGCATGTTCCTGGATTGTTAGCCTGGCTCAGGTTTGTTACATTAATTCCTCAGAGACTCCTCAGAAGAATCTTTAAGACAATATAACTTTAGTGACAACAAGGTGCAGAGCTGGATGAACACAGCAGGCCAAGCAGCATCATAGGAGCAGGTGCTTGGGATCTATGAAATAGTGGGGAAGCCAATGCAGCTCCATAGGGTTTAACTTAACCGCAGATTCATTGGGAGATTGTTAGGGGTATCACAGAAATAAAACAAAAAAAGTTTTCTTACTTTTCAAGGTATCCTGGACTGGACCAGTATTCATTTGTCAATCCCAGGTACCCTGAGAAAGTGGTGGTGAGCTGCCTTCTCAAACCACTGCTGTCCATGTGCTGTAGGTAGACCCCCAATACTACTAGGGTGGGAATTCCAGGATTTTGACCCCGTGAAGGAACCGGGGTGGTGAGCAGCTCAGGAGGGAGATGTTGGTTTTTCTGATGTCTTTTCATCTGATGCTCTTGCCAAACTTGGTAGCAAAGTTTGCAGGGTTGGAAAGTGCTATCGAAGGAGTTTCAGTGAGTCGCTGCAGGGCGTTTTTTAGGTTTTTAGGTGGCACACATTGCTGCCACTGTACATGAGTGGTGAAGGGAGTGGACGCTGAAGGTGATGGAAATGGTGCTAATCGAGTAGTCTACTTTTTCCCGAACGGTATGCCACAATTCTACAGTGGGCCTTGTAGATGAGGGACAGCTTTGGGAAATCAAGTCATGAGTTACTGGCTGCAGTGTTCCTGGTTTCTAGAAAATTATGGAAAAAGTTAAAGGTTGGGGCAGGGGTCAGCAGTGGATGTTCAAGTATCCAGAACAAGTAATAAGTCAGAAGGTTTGGAAAGGGTCAGGAATCTAACCTCACACACAGAAGGTAAGGAAACAATGAGAAGGAGGGACAGTCAACACAGAACTGAGGGTATTGTACTTAAATGCATGCAGGATATGAAGCAAGGTAAATGAGCTTGTAGCAGAGATTGAAATTGGCAGGTACAATGTTATGTGTATCACAGCAAAGTGGCTACAAGGGGATCAGGGCTGGGACTAAATATCCAAGGATACATGTCCTTTCAAAAGAACAGGCAGATAGATAGAGAGGGCAGGATTGCCTTGTTCATAAGAAATGAAATTAAATCAATAGTAAGAAGTGATATAGAGTTGAAAGGTGTAGAATCTGTGGAGTAACAATTGAGGAACAGCAAAGGAGAAAAGAACCTGATGGGTGTAATGTACAGGCCTCCTGGAAGTAGTCAAGATGTGGAGCAGAAAATAAATCAGGAGATAATTAAAACACTATTACAATAATTATAGATAACGAAGTGTGGAGCTGGAGGAACACAGTAGGCCAGGTAGCATCAGAGGAGCAGGAAAGCTGACAGTTCGGGTCGGGACCATTCTTCAGAAATAGGGAAGGGGAAGGGAGCTCAGAAATAAGTGGAAAGGTGGGCTGGAGAAGGTAGGTGGGATGGTGATAGGTGAGTGCATGTAGGGAGTGGTGGGGATTAGTCAGTGGGATATGTGGGGCGGATAGGTGGGAGAGAAGATGGACAGGTTGCATCAGGTCAAGGAGGCGGGGATGAGAGGGAGGATTGGTCATGGGTTGAGGCCGGGGTTGGGGAGATTTTAAAACTGGTGAATTCCATGTTTAGGCCATTGGGCTGTGGGCTCCCGAGGCGGAATATGAGATGCTGCTCCTCCAGTTTGCAGGTGGTGTCATTGTGATACTGGGGGAAGCCCAAGATGAACATGTCACCCAGGGAATGGGAGGGAGAGTTAAAATGGTTCACAACAGGAAAGTGTTCTCGTTTGTCACATACAGAGTGGAGATGCTCTGAGTCTCCGCTTGGTCTTACTGATGTAGAGGAGGCCACATCAGGTGCATTCAACCAAGTTGACTGATGTGCAGGTGAGCCCCTGTCCAGTGTGGAGGGTTTGTTTTGTGCCTTGAATGGAGGTGAGGGGGGAGTTGTAGGGGCAGGTGTAGCACTTCCTGCAGTTGCAGGAATAGGTGCTGGGGTGGTGGGTTTAGTGGGGAGTGTGGAATGGACGAGGGAGTTGTGGAGAGAGCGGTCCCTATAAAAGGTGGATGGGGTGGGGAGGGAAACATATTTTTGGTTGTGGTGTCGGATTGTAGATGGCGGAAGTAGCAGAGAATGATATGTTGGATGTGGAGGTTGGTGGGGTGATACATGAGAACAAGGGGGATTCTGTCTTTATTTTTGTTTGGGGGAGGCAATGTGAGGGCAGAAGTGCAGGAAATGCAAGAGATGCATTTGACGGCATTTTCAATCACTGGAGGGAGGAAGTAACAGTCCTTAAAATAGGAGGACATCTGGGATGTACAGGAGTGGAATGCCCCATCTTGGGAGCAGACACGGCAGAGGCGGAGGAATTTGGAGTAAGGGATTGCATTCTTGCAGGAAGGTGGGTGAGAGGAGGTGTAGTCTTGGTAGCTGTGGGAGTCAGTGTGTTTGAAGTAGATGTCGGTTTTGAGGTGGTCACCAGAGATGGAGACAGAGAGGTCCAAAAAGGAGAGGGAGGTATCGGAGTTGGCCCAGGTGAATTTGAGGTTGGTGTGAAAGGTGTTAGTAAAGTTGATGAACTGTCCAAGCTCCTCATGGGAGCACAAGGCAGCGCCAATATAGTCATCAATATAGAGAAAGAAGAGGTGGGGGATAGTGCCAGTGTAGCAGCAGAAGAGGGACTGTTCCATGTATCCTAAGAAGAGGCAGGCATAGCTTGGGCCCATGTGGGTTCCCATGGCCACTCCTTAGTTTGGAAGAAGTGGGAGGAGTTAAAGGAGAAGTTGTTAAGGGTTAGGACAAGTTCAGTTAAGCGGTTGAGGGTGTCAGTGGAGGAGAACTGCGGGAGAGGAAGAAGCAGAGGGCTTTTAGGCCATCCACATGGGGGATACAATTGTACAGGGATTGGATGTCCATAGTGAAGATGAGGTGCTGGGGGCCAGGGAATTGGAAGTCTTGGAGGAGGTGGAGGGCGTGGGTCGTGTCCCGGACATAGATGGGGAGTTCCTGGACCAGGGGAAAGAAAACAGAGTCAAGGTAAGTGGAGATGAGTTCAGTGGGGCAGGATTAGGCAGAGACAGTGTACTGGCCGGGGCAGTCAGGTTTGTGGATTTTAGGAAGGAGCTAGAAATGGGCAGTAAGGTTGGAGGTCACCCGAGGTGATGAGGTTATGGATGGTCTGGGAGATGATGTTTTGGTGGTCAGGGATGGGGTCATGATCAAGGGGGCAGTAGGAGGACGTGTCAGAGAGTTGGCTCCTGGCCTCGGCGATGTAAATGTTTGTGCACCATACCACTACTGTGCCCCCTCTTATCCGTGGGTAATAATCATGGCAGCTTCAATATGCAGCTGGACTGGGAAAATCATGTTGGTATTGGATTCCAAAAAAAGGAATTTGTGGATTATACAAGATGTTTTTTGGAGCAGTTTGTGGTAGAGCCCACTGGGGAACAGGCAATTCTGGATTTGGTGATGTGTAGTGAGGCAGACTTGATTAGGGAGCTTAAAGTGAAGGAATCCCTAGGGGGACAGTGACAGAATATGATAGAATTCATCCTGCAGTTTGAGAGGGAGAAGCTGGAGTCAGATGTAAGGGTATTACAATTGAGTAGAAGTAACTACAAAGACATGGGGGAGGAATTGGCCAGAGTTGATTGGATGGGGAATCTAGTAGTGAAGACAGTGGAACAGCAATGGCAGGAGTTTCTGGGGGTAATTCAGAAGTCAGAGCAGAAATTTGTGCCAAGCAAGAAGAAACATTCTGAAGAGAAGAAGAGGGAACCATGGGTGACAAAGGAAATCAGGGACAGTATAAAAGTAAAAGGAAAAGCATACAATGTGGTGAAGATTAGTGGGAAGCCGAAGTATTGGGGAGCCATTAAAAAAACAACAGATGATACCTAAGAAGTAAGAAAGGGGGTTGGGGGAGAAAATGAAATAGGAGGGTCAGCTAGTTATTAATATAAAAGAAGGTGGCAAGAGTTTTTTAGACTTATAAAAGGTAAGAGAGAGGACATTGTGCCGCTGAAAATGAGGCTGAAGACGTAGTAACGGGGTACAAAGAAATGGAGGAGAAACTGAATAGGTACTTTGCATCAGTTTTCACAGTGGAAACACCAGCAGCATTCTAGAATTTCAAGAGAGTCGGGGGCAGAGGTGTGTGTAGTTGCCAACACTAAGGGGAAGGTGCTGTGGAAGCTGAAAGATTATGAAGGTGGATAAATCACCCAGACCAGATTGACTACACCTTAGAGTTCTGCAGGAGATATCTAACAGGATTGTAGAGGTGGTGATCTTTCAGGAATCACTGGAGTCAGGGAGGGTTCCAGAGGACCAGAAAATGGCAATGTAACACCCCTGTTTCAGAAGGGAGGGAGACAGAAGACCAGAAACTACAGGCCAGTCAGCCTGACCTTGGTCATTGGTAGGATTTTAAAGTCTATTATTAAGGATAAGATTGTGGAGTAATTGGAAGTGCATGGGCTGAGTCAGCATGGTTTCGTCAAGGGGAGGTTAGATATGTTAGAATTCTTTGAGGAGGTAATGAGCAAGTGAGACAAAGGACAGCCAGTGGACATGATCTATTTGGATTTCCAGAGGCCTTTGATAAGGTGCCACCAGGGAGGGTGTTAAGTAGGAAAAGAGTCCATGGTGTTAGAGACAAGGGTAGAGGATTGGGTGGCTGGTAGAAGACACAGAGGGGGATAAGGGGGTCTTTGTCAGGATGGCAGCCAGTGACTACTGGAGTTGTACATGGGTCAGTGTTAGAATCACAACTATTCACATCATACATTCAAGATCTGGACGAAGAAACTGATGACATTGTTGCTAAGTTTGCAGATGAAACAAAAATAGATGGAGGGACAGGTAGTGTTGAGGAAGTAAGAAGACTGCAGAATGACTTGGACAGGCTCAGACAGTGGGCAAAGTAGTGACAGATGGAATACACTTTGGGAAATTGTGCAGTTATGCACTTTGGTAGGAAGAATAAAGGCATAAACTACTTTTTAATTGGGGAAAGGCTTTGGAAATCTGAAGCACAACGAGACTTGGGAGATAACAAGCTGTAGAGCTGGATGAACACAGCAGGCCAAGCAGCATCAGAGGAGCAAGAAAGCTGAGGTTTTGGGCCTAGACCCTTCTTCAGAAAAAAATCTTCGGAGTCCTCGTTCAGGATTATCTTAAGGTTAACATGTAGGTTCAGTTGGCAGTTAGGAAGGCAAATGCAATATTTGCATTCATTTCAAGAGGGCTAGAATACAGGGGCAGACATGTACAGCTGAGGCTATGTGAGGCTCTGGTCAGACAGCTTTTGGAATATTGTGAGCAGTTTGGGACCCATATGTAAGGAAAGATGCGTTGATATTGGAGGGAGTCCAAAAGAGTCTCACAAGAATGATATTGGGGATGAAGGGCTTGTTATATGAGGAGTGGTTGAGGACCCTGGGTCTGTTGATGGGATTTTGAAGGAGTGGGTTGTGGTGGGTGGGGTTGTCTCATTGAAACTCATAGAAAACTGAGAGGCCTGGATACAGTGGACATGGAAAAGATGTTCCCACCAGTAGGAGAAACTAGGACTTGAGGGACAACCCTTTAGAACTGAGGTGAGGAGGAATTTCTTCAGCCAGAGGGTGGTGAATCTGTGGAACTCATTACCGCAGAGAGCTACAAAGACCACTTTATTGACTGTATTTAAGACAGAGATAGATTCTTAATTGTTAAGGGGATCAAGGGCTACAGGGAGAAGGTAGGAGAATGGGATTGAAGATCATATCAGCCCTGATCAAATAGTAGAGCAGACTAGATGGAGAGAATGGCCTAGTTCTGCTCTTGTAACTTCTGATCTCTAACCAGCTGTTGCAATCATTATATTTTTATGGGGAGTTCAGTTCAGTTTCTGGTTAATCGAAACCCCAGGATATTGATAGTGGAGGATTCATTGCTTTTAATGTTATTGAACATAAGGAATGATGGTTCAATTCTCTGATGGTAGAGATGATCTGGCATTTGTGTGGCATGAATATTATTCAGCACTTTTCACCACAAACCTGAATATTGATTGGGTCTTGCTGAATTTGGACAGTATCTGAGGAGTTGTGAATGGTGCTGAACTTTATGAAATTGTTGGTGCATATCCCCACTTCTGGCCTTATGATGGAGGGAAGGTCATTAACAAAGCAGCTAAAGATGGTTGGGCCTAGGACACTGCCCTGAGGAACTCCTGTTGTATTGTCCTAGGACAGAGATGACTGACCTTCAATACCCACAACCATCTTCTTACGTGTCAGCTATGACTCCAATCAGTGGAGATTTTTCTCCTGATTCTAATTGACTTGAGTTTTGCTAGGGCTCCCTGATGCCTTGCTGAAATATGGTTTTGATGTCAAGGGCTGTCACTTTCACCACACCTCTGGAATTCAGCTCTTTTTTTTTTGAACAAAGGCTGCAATCAGGTTAGAAGCTGAGTAACTCTGCAGAACCCAAAGTGGATGTTACTGAGCACTAGGCAGTTTTGAAGTCCCTGACACTCACAGGGTGTCAGCCATTAAAACCAACAAACATCATTATTTTGATCAGTTGGCCCATACTCTGTTCCTTTAGCACACTCAGACAATGTGAAATTTTGAATGAAGACAGAGAGAGGGAAAGTTAGGAAAGTAACTTGAGACTGATGCAAAATTGAAGCAGATGAAAAGTTGTCCAGGTGTAGACCTGGATGAACACAGCAGGCCAAGCAGCATCAGAGGAGCAGGAAGGCTGACATTTCGGGCCTAGACCCTTCTTCAGAAATGGGGGAGGGGAAGGGGGTTCTGAAATAAATAGGGAGAGAGGGGGAGGCGGATAGAAGATGGACAGAGGAGAAGATAGGTGGAGAGGAGACAGACCGGTCAAAGAGGCGGGGATGGAGCCAGTAAAGGTGAGTGTAGGTGGGGAGGTAGGGAGGAGATAGGTCAAGGGGGCGGGATGAGGTTAGTAGGTAGGAGATGGGGGTGGGGCTTGAGGTGGGAGAAGGGGATAGGTGGGAGGAAGGACAGGTTAGGGAGGCTGGTTTTGGGATGCGGTATGGGGAGGGGAGATTTTGAAGCTTGTGAAGTCCACATTGATACCAGTGGGCTGCAGGGTTCCCAAGCGGAATATGAGTTGCTGTTCCTGCAACCGGTCACAATTGGACACATCAACGAATACCGGTCACATTTGGACATTGAGCAGTTTTTCCACTGCCTATGCGCTTACTTCTTTAATCGTGAGCCTAACCCTCCCTCTACTGACCCCTTCTCCCGCCTCCAACACACCCCCTCCTCCTGGACACCACCCCAAGGCCTCCTAACCTCCCTCGACCTCTTCATCTCCAACTGCTGTCGAGACATCAATCACCTCAACCTCTCTACCCCTCTCACCTACAGAACGTGCAGCCCTCCACTCCCTCTGCTCCAATCCCAACCACACCATAAAACCCGCGGACAAGGGAGGCGCAGTTGTAGTATGGCGCACCGATCACTACATCACCGAGGCCAGGCGCCAACTCTCCGACACCTCCTCCTACTGCCCCCTTGATCATGACCCCACCCCCGACCACCAAACAATCATCTCCCAAACCATCCACAACTTCATCACCTCAGGTGACCTTCCACCCACAGCCTCCAACATCATCGTTCCCCAACCCCGCACCGTCTGCTTCTATCTCCTTCCCAAAATCCACAAACCTGACTGCCCTGGTCGACCCATTGTCTCCGCCTGCTCCTGCCCCACCAAACTTATCTCCACCTATCTCGACTCTATTTTCTCCCCCTTAGTCCAGGAACTCCCTACCTACGTCTGTGACACCACCCACGCCCTCCACCTTCTCCAGAACTTCCAATTTCCCGGTCCCCAATACCTCATCTTTACCATGGACTTCCAGTCCCTATACACCTGCATTCCCCATGCAGATGGCCTAAAGGCCCTCTGCTTCTTTCTGTCCCGCAGGCCCGACCAGTCCCCCTCCACTGGCACCCTCATCGGCCTAGCCGAACTCGTTCTCACCCTTAACAACTTCTCTTTCAATTCCTCCCACTTCCTACAGACAAAGGGGTTGGTACCTGCATGGGCCCAAGTTATGCCTGCCTCTTTATAGGTTACGTGGAACAATCCCTCTTTCGTACCTACACTGGCGCTAAACCCCACCTCTTCCTCCGTTACATTGATGACTGTATCGGCGCTGCCTCGTGCTCCCATGAGGAGCTCGAACAGTTCATCCACTT
>NC_063345.1:68076587-68124958 GCF_021869965.1 Rhincodon typus
CTTCGACCTGTTTGTTTCCTCTCCACCTATCCTCTCCTCTATCCCTCTTCTATCCGCCTCCCACTCTCTCCCTATTTATTTCAAAACCCCCTTCCCCTCCCCCTTTTCTGATGAAGGGTCTAGGCCCGAAACGTCAGCCTCTCTGCTCCTATGATGCTGCCTGGCCTGCTGTGTTCATCCAGCTCTGCACCTTGTTGTTTCAGGAGAGGACCTGTTACTGTAGTCACAGACAGCTCAACTGTTTTACACCCAACAAATCACAATAACCAGTCGCAGCCACCAGATGGAGCACGTGTGCTACTTTTCAAACCAAGCCATCAAATTCCAAGCCAGACTTGACAGAATGTGCATATTCCCAAGTCACTGCGACTTCACGGGTGGCACTACGTACCCCGTTGAGGGCACCAAAACTTGGCATTTCAGCAATGCCTCCCTACCCCTTTCTAGTACAAAACTTTTGTAGTGTTGGGTGATGCAGTATTGAACATGCAACACATTTGAATAAAATTTGGATGAGAACGAGGTAAAAAAAAAAACTGGTGGTGCAAATATGAACCTCAGTTTACTTTACAGGATTGAAGAAATATTTAACATGCTGCTTTCGTGACTGCAGGTCATTCCAAAGTGCTTCACAGCCAAGGAAGTCTTTTTATAAGAGAGTAGTCACTGTTCTAAACATGGGAACCACCAACTTGTGCTTAGCATGATTCCATAAACTCCATGGCAATGGCCAGCCATGGAGGTTAGTGACAACTGCTGTGGTTGAATTCTAAAGCTCTTGTTGGATGGTACTAAGGGACCTCCTAGATTCACCTAGATTGAGCCTCAGTTATACACAAGGAGTAGGTGCACTGACAACAGTGCAGCAATGCCCCAGAGTGCCAAACTAGGGTTAAAACTTAAGGTACACTGAAGCATCAGCTAAATACATTCATATGTCAATGACCCATTCAAGTATCAGATTCATCAACATTCCTTTCCATTCTTGAACAGAGAAATAACTATTTGCTTTTCCCATTATCGTTGTGTCTACCGAGGATGCAAAGATCTTGGTCAAGGCCCCCATAATCTCCTCTCTTGCCTCTCTCAATAACCTGGGGTAGATACCATCGGGCCCTGGGAACTTATCCACCTTAATGCTTTTCAAGAGACTACTTTCTTGATCTCAAAATGCCCTAGTATTTTAGCATGCTCCACACAAATCTCACTTTCGTCCATATCCATCTCCTGGGTGAATATCAATGCAAAATACCCACTTAGGATCGCACCCACACCCTCTGCCTCTGAGAACAAGTTCCCTCCTTTATCCTTGAATAGTCCAATTTTCTCCCTTGTTATCCTTTTGTTTTCAATGTATGCATAGAATGTCTTGAGATTCTTTATAACCTGATCGCCCAGTTCATTTCATGGCCCCTTCTTGCTCCTAATTCTCTGCTCGAGTTGCTTTCCTTCTATTCCTCGCAGGCCCTGTCCAATTTTACTCCCTAAACCTTACATATGCTGCTTTTTCCCTTTTGACTAAATTCACGACCTCCCTCGTTATCCAAGGGTCCCTTACCTTGCCATCCTTGTCCTTTCTCCTTACTGGAACATGCCGGTCCTGAACTCTGATCAGCATGTTTTTAAACAATTCCTATGTCAAATGTGAACTTGTCTGATAACAGCTCCTCAGCTCCTGCCTAATCATGACATAATGTGACCTCCCTCAATTTAGTACCTTCCCACAGGTCCTTACTTATCCTTATTCACAGCCAGCTTAAAATTTAAGAAGTTATAATCACTGTTTCAAACTGAAAAGGTCAGGCACCTGGCCATACACATTAGCCGATACAAGGTCCAGTATGGACCCTTCCCTAGTTTTTCTATCTACATACTGTTTCAAGAAGCCCTCTTGGATGCACTCAACAAATTCTGCCCCACCTAAGCCTCATGCTTTAAGGAAGTCCCAGACAATATTGGGGAAGTTGAAGTCACCTATTGTTCCAACATTGTTGTCAATGCATCTTTCCATAATCTGACTACATATTTGTTCCTCAATGTCTCAGTGGCTGCTAGGAGGCCTACCAGAGTAATTGTACCCATCTTATTTTTGAGCTGTATACATATTGCGTCAGTGGATGAGCCCTCCAATATGTCCTCCGAGTTCAGATGTGACATTCTCCCTGACCATATGCAACTCCTCCACACCTTTTACCTTCTTTTCTACCTTATCTAAAACAATGAAACCCAGGAAAATTGAGCAGCCAGTCCTGTCCCTCTCGCAACCAAATCTCTAATGCGCACAACATCATAGTCCCAAGTACTGATCCAGGCTCTAAGCTCATCTGCCTAACTCATAATACTTCCGGTGTTGAAATAATTACATTTCAGCCCATTAATACCATCATGTTCATTTAATCGTTTCTACTGGTCCTTTCTTTCTCCTTTACTGGTTCTAACATGTACCTTTCCCCTCAATCCCTCCACTTGCTGACCTGCTGCTCTGGTTCCCAGCCCATTGTCACTCTAGCTTAAACTGTCCTGAGTAGCACTAGTGAATCTCCCTGCAAGGATATTGGTTCCCCTCCAGTTTAGGTGTGACCCGTCCCTCTTTTACAGGTCACCGCTGCCCAGAAGAGACCCCAATGATCCAAGAACCTGAAACCCTGCCCCCTGTACAAGCTCCTCAGCCACACATTCATCTGTCCTATCTTTCTACCCCTAGACTCACTAGCAAGTGGCACTGGTAGTAACCCAGAAGTTGTGCTTCAGTTATGCAGAGCACCAAGTTAGACTCCACATGGAATAAATGTCTTCAGTTGTGTGCACACACCTCAGAAAGGATCTCTCTCTCTCTCTCCCTCTCGTCTCCTCTCCTGTCCTCACCCCTCTCCACATCCCCCCTAACTTCTCTCTGGCTAAGTGTGATGTGAAGGAGGTGGACAAGGTCAGAAATCACACAACACCAGGTTATAAACCTGTTGGACAATAACCTGGTGTGCGTGATTTCTGACCCTGGCTAAGTGTGGCACAGAATCGTCAGGGTGATTTTGGAGCCAAAAAATTTAATTTAAAATAGGCTGGCTGCATTGTTTGTACAGCACTCAGTTTAAAAAGCTCTGAAGAGATGGAATGGAGTGTTTAGGGTGACAAAGGGTCTGATATAAATTGGACAGAGATAAATTATTTCCTCTGGGCCATAATCTTAAACCAGTATAAGGCAGTGCAGGACGGAACAAAATAAATTGTTTCCATACAAAGGGCTGTGGAAATCTGAAAATCAAGAAAAATCAGAATTTTGTTTAATTTATTCAAGGGATGCGGGTGTCACTAGAAAGGCCAGCATTCATCATCTATCCCTATTTCTGCAAAGGGCAGTTAAGAGTCAACCACATTGCTGTGGGTCTGGAGTCACATGTACACAGATCAGGTGGAGATGGCAGATTACCTTCCCTAAAAGGACAACAGTGAACCAGATGGGTTTTTAACACCAGTTGACAATGCCTACGTGGTCACCACTAGGCTGTTTATTCCAGATTTTTATTCAATTCAAAATTTCACCATCTGCCACATTGTGAACCCTGAACATAAAGACCGAGGTGCTGGATTACAAAGACCAGTGACAATGGCTAAGAAAGAAAGCAAATGGAATGTTGACTTTTATTTCAATGAGAATGGATTGCAAGAGTGAGGAGATTTTGCTAAAACTACGCAATGTACGAGTCAGAGATAGTAGGAATTGCCGATGCTGGAGTCTGAGATAACAGAGTGTGGAGCTGGAGGAACATAGCAGGCCAGGCAGCAGAGGAGCAGGAAGGCTGACGTTTCGGGTCGGGACCCTTCTTCAGAAATGGGGGAAGGGAAGGGGGCTCTGAAATAAATAGAGAGGGTGGGGCGGTGATAGCAGGTAGATAGTGGAGCTGATAGGTGGGAGGGAAGACGGACAGGTCAAGGAGGCGGGGATGAGAGAAGGAGCCGGTCTTGGGATGAGGCCGAGGATGGGGAGATTTTTAAGCTAGTAAAGTCCACATTGAGGCCATTGGGTTGTAGGCTTCCAAGGCAGAATATGAGGTGCTGTTCCTCCAGTTTCCGGATGGCATCGTTGTGACACTGGAGGAAGCCCAGGATGGACATATTGTCCAGGGAGTGGGAGGGGGAGCTGAAGTGGTTCGCAACTGGGAGGTGTTGTCGTTTGTTGCGAACCGGGTATAGATGCTTCACAAAGCGGTCTCCGAGCCTCCGCCTGGTCTCACCGATGTAGAGGAGGTCACATAGGACCAGTGGATGTAATAGACCACATTAGCAGATGTGCAGGTGAACATCTGTTTAATGCGGAAGGTTTTCTTGGGGCCTGGGATGGGAGGGGAGGGGGGAGGTGTAGGGGCAGGTGTGGCACCTCCTTCAGTTGAAGGGAAAGGTGCCGGGTGTGGTGGGGCTAGTGGGGAGTGTGGAGTGGATGAGAGAGTCGCAGAGAGAGTGGTACCTCCGGAAGGCAGCTAAGGGTGGGGAGGGAAATATATCCTTCATAGTGCGGTCAGATTGCAGGTGGCGGAAGTGGCAGAGAATGATGCATTGAATCCGGAGGTTAATAGGGTGATATGTGAGGACAAGGAGAATTCCGTCTTTGTTTTTAATCACAGACAGGGCTGAGGTGCGGGAAATGCAAGAGATGCGGTCGAGGGCATTTTCGACCACAGAGGGGAGGAAATTGCAGTCCTTGAAAAACGAGGACATCTGGGATGTCCGAGAGTTGAACGACTCATCTTGGGAGCAGATACGGCGGAGGCAGAGGAATTGGGAATAGGGGATCGCATTCTTGCAGGAAGGTGCGTGAGAGGCGGTGTAGTGTAGGTAGCTGTGGGAGTCGGTGGGCTTGAAATAGATATCAGTTTCGTGGTGGTCACCAGAGATGGAGACAGAGAGGTCCAGGAAGGAGAGAGAGGTGTCAGAAGGTATCACAATGTACGAGTCATAGCTCCACTGGAATATAGTGAACTATTTTGGTCCCCTTATCTAAGGGAAGATAGACTGGCATTGGAGGCAGTACAGAGAAGGTTCACTTAGGAGAGACTGAGTGGACTGGGCCTGTGCTTACTGGTGTTTAGAAGAACGGAAGATGACCTTGATGAAACGTACAAGATCCTTACAGGACTTAACAGCGTGGATGCAGACAGGTTGTTTCCCCTGGTGGGAAGAGGTTGGGACCAGAGGCCATCATCTTAGAATAACAGGTCACACATAAAAGACGGATGAGGAGGAATTTCTTCTCTCAGAGTGTCATGAATCTGTAGAATTGTTTACCACAGAAGGTCTTCAAAGCTGGGTCATTAAGTATATTTAAGGCTGAAATAGACAGAATTTTACTCAGGAAGGGAATCAAGGGATATGGGGAAAAGGCAGGAACGTGGAGTTGAGATTAGCCATGATCTCAATGAGTGGCAGAGCAGACTTAATGGACAAAATGGCCTCCTTCTCATCCTGTGTGTTATTACCACTATGTCACAGCCTCACTAGAGAGAATGTAGGCCCACCAGCTTGTATCTGTCCTGTAACTCCTGTGAGAAGCACTTTCCTTTTATAAGACCATAAGACCATAAGACATAGGAGCAGAAATTAGGCCATTCGGCCCATTGAGACTGCTCCACCATTCAATCATGGCTGATAAGTTCCTCGGCCCCATTCTCCTGCTTTCTCCCCGTAACCCTTGATCCCCTTGATAATCAAGAACCTATCTATCTCAGTCTTAAATGTACTCAATGACCTGGCCTCCACAGCCTTCTGTGGCAGTGGATTCCATAGATTCACCACTCTCTGGCTAAAGAAGTTTCTCCTTATCTCCGTTTTAAAATGTCTCCCCTTTACTCTAAGGCTGTGCCCTCGGGTCCTAGCCTCGCCTACCAATGGAAGCATCTTCCCAACATCCACTTTGTCCAGGCCATTCAGTATTCTTTAAGTTTCGATTAGATCCCTCCCCCCTCATCCTTCTAAACTCCAATGAATATAGTCCCAGAGTCCTCAAACGTTCCTCAAATGTTAAGCTTTTCATTCCTGGGACAATTCTCGTGACCTCCTCTGAACCCGCTCTAGGCCCAGTACATCCTTCCTGAGATATGGCGCCCAAAACTGCACACAATTTTGTTGAATGATGAATATGAAGCAAAAGCTGGAGAAATAGAATCAAGTTACAGATCAGTTGTGACTAAAGGACTGAGCTGGCTCAAGGGGCTGAATAACCTCCTCGTGTTCCTCTGCTTTAGTCAGGGTCAACTTCAAAATTGCAGTGAATTGACGCATGTTCAAGGGCAACACTACAGCAGATGCAGCACATAAAGATGAGAACTGCAACTCCGGCTGTGAATCAAATAGTGGGATTACAAAGAAGTTGGTGGCATCAACCCTGAAGGAAGGCTGGAGATGAATGTGCATTTACGTAATTTATTCATGAAGTAGAATAGACACAAAGAGAAAATGAGAGACTGCCGTCTTTTGATTATTGTGCTTGCATTCTACACTGGCACTGATTGTTACAAAAGACCTTTCACTGGGGTCAAGCCCTGCCCCACAACTCCAAGGCAGAGATATAGAAACTAAACTGCAACTAATGTCCGAGGAGGGAGAGACAGAACCAGTCCCAGTGCCCCTCCCTGCTCCCATTCTATAAAAGGGGATAGTTACTGGCAAACAGATGACTGATTTATAAAAACCCTGCTGGGAAAAAAATATTCAGCAAATCTGGCAACATCCATGGAGAAAGAAAACAAGTCAACGTTGCAAATCAATGCTCTTTTATCAGGGGATTCCTGACATCATCGTCTTTGCCAATCTTCAATTTGTTCACTAACTTGGGCTGAATCACATGCCTTGTCCCGAGTGTGAGATTCAGAAAGCAGAACACCCATGTTGCCATAACAACCAAAGGATTGACGGTGTGAAGATACATACCTTATCACCAATCCTGGGGAAAGGGTGGGAAAAGTCATTTAACCCCCTATAGTGGGAAATAGAAATATTCTTGGAGGAACAAAGGCGGCTAATGAATCAGGCACTCTGGAGAAAATGGAGACAGGGAAGACTCTAGGATATAGTAAGGACATGGAGCTGAAGTGAAAGATTCTCCTTTGATTTCCACACTCGACAGTAGCAATGAGATATACATTTCCTGCCCTGACCTGATGTGCAAATCCAATATCAGGGATTCAATGCCGTTTAGGTAAAGGTTAAATGTACACTGTGCAAAATCTAAGATGCAGCCACGTCCCAATCTGACAGTGTCCTCATCTGTCAATTCGAGCATAAACCAGGTCCAATTTATTCACAAGAAGACACGAGGCATTCTAAAATCATACAGCACAGAAACAGACTGTGTGGTCCAAACAGTCAATGCCGAACATAATCCCAAACAAAACTAATCCTACCAGCCTGCTCCTGGTCCATATCGCTCCAAACATTTCCTATTCGTGTACTTATCTAAATGGCTTTTAAACAGCGTAATTGTATCCACATCCTCCACTTCCTCATAAATTTCATTCCACACATGAACCACCCTCTGTGTAAAAAATTTGCCCCTCATGTCTTTTTTAAAATCTCTCTCCTCTCACCTTAGAAATATGTCCCCTAGTCTTGAAACTCCCCATCGTATGGAAAAGACGACTGTCATCAGTTCTATCTATACCCCTCATTATTTTATAAACTTCTAAAAGGTCAACTCTCACCTCCTATGCTCCAGTGAAAAGAGTCTCAGCTTATCCAACTTTTCTTTATAACTCAAACTTTCCATTCCTGGCAACATCCTGGTAAATCTCTTCTAAATCCTCCCCAGCTTAATAATATCCTTCCGTAACTGGGCAGTCAGAAGATTGGACACAGTATTCCAGAAGAGGTCTCACCCGTGTCCTGTACCGCCTCAACATGACTTCCCAACTCCTATACTCAAAGGACTGAGCAATGAAGACAAACTAGTGAATCTAATCAATCTCAGCCGTGATATGTGTAGGACGGCTCATTTATCAAGTTCTGGGAAATCACAAGCGGTCAGGATCTGAAAAGTAAGGTGAAGTCTGATAGAGAGGAAGGTGGAATTCGGATGGAATCTCAAACACAGACCTGCCTGGCACTGCTTGACCTATTCCCTCCTTCCAGCACTGTCCCCTCACAATACAGATTAACCCACCAACCGGAGAATGGGTCACCGAGGCATTGTAACAGAAACTGCGCAATGACGTTCGCTCTACAGCAACAACAGTACAATTCTAAAGGTAATGATGGATAGAGACGCACACAAGTCTTTGAAAGTGCAGGGACAGAATTCTAGAATGCAAATGGGATCACAGAAATATTGAATTTCAATACGACCATGGCTGATCAGCAAGTTCAGTACCCTTCCCCTATATCCCTTGATCCATTTAGCCACAAGAGCTATATCTACCTTCTTCTTGAAAACAATGTTTTTGCCTCAGTTTCTGTTGTAGTGAATTTCACAGGCTCATCACTGTCTGGGTGAAAACATTTCTCCGCATCTCAGTCCTAAAAAGGTTCACCCCTGATTCCCTAAACTGTGACTCCTGGTTCTAGACCACCACCAATCTCTGCACCCTGCCCCCAAACACCACCACCACCACCACCCACTACCTTCGGGAACATTCTACCTGTACCTAACCTGTCTATTCCTGTTAGAATGTTATAGGTTTCTATGAGATACCACCTCATTTTTCTAAACATCAGCAAATAAAATCCTAATGGACACCATCTCTCCTCATACGTCAGTCCTGCCATCAAGAATCAATTTGGTAAACTTTTGCTGCACTCTTTCTATAGCAAGAGCATCCGTCCTCAGATAAAGAGATCAAAACGGCACACAATGTTCCAGGTGTGGCCTCATCAGTGCCCTGTATAATTGCAGTAAGTCATCCTTGTTCCTGTACTCAAACCCTCTCACCATGAAAGCCAACATACAGTTTGCTTTCTTTACTGCCTGCTGTACCTGCACACTTACTTTCAGCGACTGGTGCATAAGGACACCCAGGTCTCATTGAATATTCCTCTTTCTCAATTCAAATAATAATCTGCCTTCCTGTTTTTGATACCAAAGTGGACAACCTCACATTTAACCACATTATACTTCCATGCATTTTCCCACTCACTCAGCCTGTCCAAATCACACTGCAACATCTTTGCATCCTCCTCTCAGCTCATCCTTCCACCCAGCTTCGAGACATCTGCAAATTGAGGGATTACATTTAATCCCCTCATCTAGATCATTAACATATATGGGGTCCTAGACTGATCCTTGTGGTACGCCTGCCATTTGGAAAAAGATCCATACATTCCTACACTGTTTCCTGTCTGCCAACCAATTTTCTATCCCTCTTAATGTACTACCTACAATCCCATGCACTTTAATTTTACACATTAATCTCTTGCTTAGGATTTTGTCAAAAGCCTTCTGAAAGTCCCAAGAAACCACATCCACTGGCTTCCCCTGATCAACTTGACTAGTTACATCCTCAAGGAATTCCAGTAGATTTGTCAAAAATGATTTCCCTTTTGTAAACCTATGCTGACTGTATCTGCTTCTATCACTGCTTTCCAAGTGCTCTGCTATAAAATCCTTGACAATGGACTCTACTACCAGCATCAGACTCACTAATCTATAATTCACTATTTTCTCTCCACCGCTTTTTCTAAAATAACAACAGGGTAATATTAGCTACATGCAATCTATAGGAATTGCCCCAGAGTCTAAAGCATCTTGGAAGACCACCAATGCATCTAACATTTCCAGGGCCATTAATTATGGCTTTAATTATAGAAGCAATGAGTATAAAAGCCAAGAATTCAGCTTTGTATACAGAACCAGTCTGGACTCAAAGAAAGGTATTGTATTCAATTCTGAACACTCTACAGGAGGAAGGATGTCAAAGCCTAAAAGAGTGAAACAGATATTTATGAGAATAATACCAAAGATACAAAAGGACTTGGTCCTGTGGAGAACTTCCATTTTTTAAAATTCATTCATGAGATGCATGTTATTCGTTATCCCAGAACCACACAATTGTTATGGCTCAGGAAGCCATTTCTCCAATCATGTCCACACTGACTCTTAAAACAAGCATCATTACCTAGTACCAATCTCCTAGCTTTTCCCATATCCCCATACCCCATTTCTAACTAAATAATCATCTAATGCCCCTCTTGAACGCCTCAATTGAACCTGCCTCTACACAATTCTAGGTAGCACAGTCCATACCTAATGACTCGCTGCGTGAAAAAGTTGCTTCTCATATCACTGTTGCTTCATTTTAAGTCTAGGTCCTCTCATTCTTTGCTCCTTTTACGAGCAAGAATGGTTTCATCCTATCTACTCTGTCCAGGCGACTTAATTTTGAAACTTCTATCAAAATCGCCTCTTAGCTTTCTTCCCTCCAAGGAGAACAATCCCCAATTCTTCAATGTATCCTCATAACTGAAGTTTCTCATTCCTGGAACCATAGTACAGAAGCGATTTACTACAATCTCGAACAAGTTCACATCTTTCCTACAATTTGACACACACAATTGTACACAATATTTCAGAGGAGGTCTGACAAGGCTCTTGTTCAAGTTCAACATCTTCCTTGCTCTTGTACTCCAGGTCCCTATTAAGAAAGCCGAGAACACCATATAGCTTATTGCAGTCATTGGCTGCCACTCAGAAAAAGACCCAATTATTCCTACTCTTCTTTTCCCGTCTGTCAACCAGTTGTCTATCCACATTAGTACACAATACTGAATCCCATGCACTTTAATTTTACACACCAATCTCTGATGTGGGACCTTGTCAAAAGCTATCTGAAAGTCCCAGTAAACCACATCCACTGGCTCTCCCTCATCAACTGTAGCAACTACATCCTCAAAAAATTCCAGTAGATTTGTCAAGCATGATTTGCCTTTTGTAAATCCATGCTGACTCAATCCAATCCTGTCAGGGCAGCAAATGCTCTGCTATTAAATCTTTTAAATAGAGGGATTACATTAGTTACACTCCAGTCCATAGAAGCTTTTCCAGAGTCGATGGAATCTTGAAAGATGACCACCAATGCAACCATTATTTTTAGGCCACTTCCTTCAGTAGTCTGGGATGTAGATTCAGGCCCTGAGGATTTATCAGCCTTTCATCTCATCCATTTCCACAACACCATGTCCCCACTAATATTGATCTCCTTCAGTTCCTCCATCTCACTAGACCCTAGGTTCCCTAAAATTTTTAGGGCATTCCTTGTATCCTCCATTGAGAAGGCATACCCAAGTATGTATTTAATTGGTCTGCCATGTCTTTGCACCCCATTGTAATTTCCCCTATATCTGACTTAACTAATCTTTTTCTCTTCACCCACATATAGGGCCTTTTACAATCATAGAATCCTACAGTGCAGAAGCAGGCCATTCGGCCCATCAAGTTCACACCGATCATCCAAAGAGCATCCCACCCAGAGCCACCCCATCACTGTAACCCTGCATTTCCCATGATTAATCCATCAAGCTTGCACATCCATGGACACTATGGGCAATTTAGCATGGCCAACCCACCTAACCTGCACTTCTTCAGACTGTGGGAAGAAACCTAAGCATCCAGCGGAAACCCACGCAGACATAGGGAGAACATGCAAACGCCACACAGACAGTGACTCGAAGGTGGAATCAAACCCAAGTCCCTGGTGCTGTGAGGCAGCAGTGCGAGCCACTGTGCCGCCCTCAGTTTTTATATTCCCCTCAAATTTACTTTCTTACTCTAATTTCCTCCTCTGAAAATCAATCCCTTTGTCCCTGTTTTGATTAGTCTATTCAAAACTTCGTTCTCTCAATTTTGAGCCCTTTACTTTTATTTGACTTCTGAATGGATCTCTCAAGTTTTAGATTTAATGTAGATCTCGCTCTTTGTGCGCCTTCTCTGCAACTGTAACATTGTATTCTTCGCTCTGCTCTATTACCCAAATGCACTTTGTATCAGATGATCTGCCTGTACTCCATGCAAAACAAAAAACTTTTCACTTGTACCTAGGCACTTGTGAAATTAATAAATCAAGTCAAAAAATTGAGTTG
Source organism: Rhincodon typus (assembly GCF_021869965.1). Classification (NCBI taxonomy): domain Eukaryota; kingdom Metazoa; phylum Chordata; class Chondrichthyes; order Orectolobiformes; family Rhincodontidae; genus Rhincodon; species Rhincodon typus. Next base: position 68,088,645 of record NC_063345.1, read on the forward strand.
TTGGTTGGTTTGCCAAGCTGACTGGTTTTCATGCAAATGTTTCATCTCCCACCTAGGTGACATTGTCAGTGCTGTGTAGCCTCTGTTGAAACGCTGTTGTTCTGTCTCATTCAACCACCGATGCAATTAACAAACATGTTGAAACAGACCCATCAACATACCACTACGGTACAAAATCGGAAACAAGACTGCTCACCATGACAGACTGAACTATATAAATTCAGAGTGGGACTGAACAACTGCGCTTCAACGGAGGCTGCATAATGCTGACGATGTCACCGAGAAGGGAGGCGAAACTCCAACCGCAACCCAAGCTACAGATCTTCATTTAAACGTCAAGTTTAAAAAAAAAAATCAAAGAGTTCCTTCCTCTGTCAGCATGTCCTGGGTAGCATCTACCTATTTGGTCAAGACAAACACAAAGTATTTATTTATATCTCAGCAATACTTGCTGCCTCCATGAGTAAATCACATTCCTGGTCTTTAATCAGCCTCATTCCTCCTTTGACCACAAGTTTTTCTATTTATATACCTATAGAAGGCTTTGGGACAACTCTATATCAGGTGGAACAGTATTAATTGCTTATCCATAATTACCCAGAGTCAACTACATTGCTGTAGCTCTGGGGTCACATGTAGTCCAGGATTCAAATTTCACTATCTATCACAAGTGGGGTTTAAACCCATTCCACGGAACATCAGAGTCTGGGGTTCTGCATTACAAGCGCGATGACAATTACCCATCTCCCTGAAAGGGTTTGTTTCCTTAGAGAAGGTTGGGGTAGATTTTTCAGGTGTACAACATTTTGGGGCTTACAGAGTAACCAAGGAGAAACAGTTTCCACTGGTAGGAGGGTCACTCATCAGACAACACCCGTTTAATGTAATTTCCAAAAGCACCAAACATCTGGAAACTTTATCCATTCACACAGAGTTCTGGGGACCTGGAGATCACTGTCTAAAAGGAAGTAGTTTCAAAAACTTCCAAAAGTAAAATTCAGAAGGACATCGGATCCAAAACTTGAAGAGGAAGGCTATGGGGGGAGATATAGTCACCCTTAAAGAGCCAGGACAGGCATGATGGATTGAATGGCATCCTTTTGTGCTGAATGATTCTCTGACAGTGACGCCAGTTTGAATGAAATCTGTTAAGTCTCATACTACAATGCTCATTGTTCCCTGAGAGCTGAGATTCAGAAGAGCTCTGTTGAGCTGTGTAAACAATGCTCAGTGAGAGGAAGGCGGATGACTCTAATCCCTGACCCTCAACAAAGGGACCATTCAGCACTGGCCAGGACAGCAGCTCCCACTCAACACTTGGCAAAAGACTGAGCAGCAGAACAATATCCTGCTCAGCACAGTGCCAGTCACTGCCTCAGTCACAGGGAGATGGGGGCAGAGATGTGGACATTCTCTCTATTCCCAGCACTACGCAACCAACCCTTCACGCCATGACATCTGTTTCCTCTATATCACAGGCTCCAGGTGACCTACAATAGCTCACCAGAGCCTCTCCTTTCTCCAAGGCCCTGGATGAGTCTCCAAGTTACTTCATTGTTTCCTCACAACCACAATATCCTCAAGCCGCAGCCATCTGCCAAGCAGAAGTCAGAGCCAAGGCAGGCAAAGGAAAGGGGTCATGGGAGAGGCTGGTCCTCCTCAGTTGCCGTAAATTATACCCACTTAAAAGAATAACAGCTAAATATAATTTTACAGGAAGCATAGGATGAACGGAGTACAATTTTGGATTACTTACCAAAGGAAGGGTACACTTGATCAAAAGGGAGTGCAACAAACATATCTGGGCTATCATGGGATTTTCTTGTAAAAAAATAATTTACTGCAAGTATTACTGGCAAGAGTCTTGTGGTGGAGTGGTAGTGTCCCTACGTCTGGGCCAAGAGGATCAGGTTCAAGTTCCACCTGTGCAGAGGGGCCTAATAACATTTTCTCAATAGGTTTGTCATGTCAGCATTTATTGCCCATCTCTAACTGGCATCAAGAAGGTGCTGGTGATCCAACTTTTTCAAATGTTGCAATCCATTTGGTTTGGCTATATACACAGTGCTAATAGGTTTCAGGATTTTTGACCCTGTCAAACTGAAGGAATGGTGATGTAGTTCCAAGTCTGGATGCTGCTAAGTGGTTCAGAGGGAAACTTGCAGCTAGCAGTCCTATCTGCTGCCCTTGTCCATCTAGCTGCAAGTAGTCATGGGTTTATAAAGGTGCTGACTAAGGAGCCTTGGTGAGTTAATAAGACCATAAGAAATAGGAACAGGAGCAGAGATAGTAGGAACTGCAGATGCTGGAGAATCCGAGACAACAAGGTGCAGAGCTGGATGAACACAGCAGGCCAAGCAGCATCATAGGAACAGGAGCAGGCTGTTAACTTCTCAAACCTTCTCCACCATTCACTAGGATCTTGGCTGACCCACCACTTGTCATACCTATTTCCCTGTGTTTTCCCCAGATCTTTAATTTCTCTATTGATCAAGAATCTACCTACCTATCTATCTATCTGGATTCTGGCCCCCAGAGCTCAACTCTCAGAGAAGAAATTCCTCATCTCATAGTTAAATTGGTGCCCTTTATTCTATGCCCACTGGTCCTAGACATTCCCATGAGGGGAAACATCTTCTCAGCATTTACCCTGCCAAGCTCCTTAAGAGTCCGATATGTTTCAATGAGATCAACTCTCATTCTTATAAACTCCAGTGAGTACAGCCCCAACCTGGCTGACCTTTGCTCATAAGATAATCCCCCCCATACCCAGGATGATACTAGTGAACCTTCTCTGAATTGCCTTCAGTGAAATGATATCTTTCCTTAAATAAGGAAATACTGTTCACTGTACTACAGATGTGGTTCCACTAGCACCTTATACTCATACTCCAACCCCCTTGAAATAAGGGCCACTATTCCATTAGCCTTCCTGATTACCTCCTGCCTGTGTGCTAGCTTTGTGCTTGGTGCCTAAGTACCTCCAAATCCATTTGTGTGGCAGCTTTCTACAGTTTCTCTCCATTTAAATAATATTCTGTTCTTTTGTTTTCCCTTCCAGAATAAACAACTTCACACTTCCTCACATTATACTCCGGTTGCCAAAATTTGTCCACTTACTTAGCTGATCAATATCTCTCTGTAAACTACCTGTATCTCTTTCATAACCTGCCTTTCAACTCTATTTTAGTGTCATCTCCAAATTTGGCTTGTGAACATTCACTTCCTTCCTCCAAGTCATCAATATATATCGTAAACAGTTGTAGATCAATACGCTGATTTCTGCAGAACCCCACTGGTCGTGGATCACCAATCTGAAAAAAGAACCCTTATCCCCACTCACTGTTTCCTGCCCATGAGCCAATTCTCCATCCATTCCAACATACTCCCTCCAACACCGTGGGCTCTTACTTTATGAACTAACATTCTGTGAGCTACCTTGTTGAACACCTTCTAGAAGTTCAAATACAACTGGTTCCCCTCTATATACTCTTGTTGGGACTTCCTCGAAATAAATTAATCAGACATGATTTCCCTTTCATGAAGCCATACTGACTCTGCGTGATCTTTCAAATAGAGTCATAGAGGTCTACAGCGTGGAAACAGGCTCTTCGGCCCAACTGGCATAGTGCCCAGTTTTCACAATTAAACTTGTCCCATTATCCTTCATTTGGTCCATATCCCTCCATACCAAGTACCTGTCTAAACATTTCTTAAATGATGAAATTGTACTTGCTTCCACCACTACCTCTGGCAGCTTGCTCCAGACGCTATCCACACTGAGAGAAATTGTCCCTCTGGACCCTTTGTATCTCTTGCCTCTCACCTTAAACGTATGTCCTCTAGTTTTAGACTCTGCAATTACTATTAAGGAATCAAGTATTAAAGATCGCACACACTGGTGCTCCTGAGTGTCAATGGTGGAGGGAGTGGATATACAGGAGATGGTGATCCAATCAAGTGAGCTGCTTTGTTCTGGATGGTGTTGAGCTACTGGAGTGTTTTCACAGTTGCACTCATCCAGGAAAGGAGGGGATTATTCCATCCACTACATCCAAATTCCGAAAAAAATTTTGGGAGAGTTACTTGCTGCAGTATTTCATGGCTCTAACCTGCTCTTGTAATCACAGTATTTATGGCTAGTCCAGTTTAGCTTCCAGTCAAAGGCAACCTGCAGGATTAACAGTAGGGGATTCAGTGATGATAATGTCATTAAACACGAGGAACGAATGTTAGATTCTCTTCTGTTGGAGATGGCCATTATTGGCATTTAAGTGACAAGTAACATTTATGCTACACATCAGCCCAAGCCTGCAGGCTGTCCGGGGTCTTGCTGCATTTGCACATGGACTGCTTCAGAATCTGAGTCATGAATGATGCTGAACATTGATCGCTGATGATTGCACATCCCCTCTTCTGGCCTTATCGGGGAGGGTATGTCATTGATGAAGCAACTGAAGATGTTGGGGTGGGAAACTCCTGCAGGGATGTCTGGAGTTATTGATTATACTAGGCTGATATTTCCTAGAGTTGAAAAGAATGAGAAGTGACCTAACTAAAACTAAAAATTCCGAAGGGACTCATCAGCATAGACACTGAAAAGTTGTTTCCCCCTAGCTGGGGAATCTAGAACATGGTCTTACGACACCTTCTCAGAAAAAGAGGTTAATAATTCTTCATTCTAAAGGCTGTGAATCTTTGCAATTTTCTACACAAGACAGTTCAGGGTGCTCAGCAGTTGAATATGTTCAAGGCAGAAGTTTATAGACTTTGGGTAGTAAGGGAATGAAGGAATATGGGACCCTGCAGGAAGCTGCAGCTGAGATAGAAGATAGCCACGATCTTGTTGAATCACAGAGAAAACTCAGATGGACGAATAGCCTACTCCCCATTGTGTAACTGCTGCTTAGCATCTACGCCTCCTCCATTCAGTTCAGACATTTGGGTGAATGTGAGACCAGCGTACTTTCTGGTCCGAGTCAGTGCTTCCGTACTAAGTTTCTAAGACATGGGGCTTGAGCTTATGTCAGGGTTAATGCTTTGGGAGCACTTGGCCAAGTGATCTACATATGGAACCTTAACATTCAGAGGATAACATGGTTAAATGAAGAGGACAGGGTGCATAAACTTGGCTTATACTGATGACTGAAGAGTGATCTGTTGGACCTGTTAGAGTTAAAGATTCAATAGGGAGTCAATTGGCGATTTGAGGACTAGGACCAACAGATTTTTCATGTACACAATTTTTCACGGTATAAAAGCATATGGAGTAAAGATGCAAATCAGAGTCATGATCCAACCTGGCACAGGTTGGGTTTATAAAACTGCCCACCAGTAGATTTCTAATGGACATGGTTGGGAAGGAGTTCATACAGAATCCAATGGGCGCCATTCCCACAGTTAATGTAATTTTGGGTCAATTGAAGATCAAGTTATCAATCTGAAATGGTGACTATTTTTCTCTCTGTTGCTTGGCCTGCTGAGTATTTCTATTCCGTTCTTATAGCAGATACCTAGCATCAAGAATATTTAACACTTCTGTGCTAACAGTCTACAATAAACAGAGCAAAACTCTTCATGGATGAACCAACAGAAGATCAGTGGGAGCGTTACTCACAGGCTTTTAATGCAATACAAAACCAGTTCGTACTCCTAAGGGGCAAGAGTTCTACCTGCAAGAAAATAAAAATTGCCTTGGGCTATTTACCAGGTAAGAGGAAATAAAAATTTTTTTAAATGTTCAAAAAAACAAAACAGCATTGACACTGGAAATGGGAAAGATACAAAGAACATCAAACAATTACTAAATAGGTAGCAAGCGCTGTAAAAATACAATATGAAAAGATGTGCAAGGGATATCAAAATCAACACTAGAAATAGTAGTTACAGAAGGAAGAGGGGATGGTCAGGGAGCAACTAAACACCTTGAGAAATGATACTGATATTGTAAATGAAAATAAGGGAATGACAGACACATTCAATTAGCTTCAATACAAAAAGAGATCAGCACACCAGACAGTCCAAGGAAACTAATTTTGAAACTGTTTATGTTATGTCTCAGCCAGGGTACCAATAAATGAGACTCATTACATCATCACTGCATCACAGCATGAGATTTGAGCTTATAAAGGTCTCATACTCCATCTCACCTCAGATCACTTGAAGCATGATACTCGACTGGAAATATGCTCCTAAGAGCTTCCTGTTACTCCAGATATTGTGCTCTTTCGGGTCAATAAATGTGGAGCTGGAAAAGCTCAGCCAGTCAGATAGCATCCCAGCAGCAGTAAAGTCAAAGTTTTAGGCCAAAACCCTTTGTCAGTCTCTTCTAAGGATGCCCACCTTGAAGAAGTTTTCTTCCTCCCTCCGAACAGACCTCAGTGAGTTTCTCTCCCGCTGCATCCCCTGGTTATCTCCTCTGCCCTGAAGATCTTCGACCACTATCTGCAGCACCCCCAGAAACTGTTCTCCCTGCGGATTCTCAGCTCCATGCTCACAAGCATGCTTTGACAACTTCTCTCCCTGCAGTCAGCCCTGCCCCAGCGCCGAGCTTCTCTTTCCCAGACCTGCAGGGGCCCATACTGTTCTTTGTCTTCAGAAGGATCCACACCCTCAACAAACAATTCTTCTCCAAGTCCTGACGAAGGGTTTTGGCCCAAAACTTTGACCTTCCTGCTCCTTGGATGCTATCTGAGTATTTCTGCGCTTTTCCAACTCCACGTTTATTGATTCTAGCTTCTAACATCTGCAGTCCTTACTGTCTCCATAATATACTTTAGGAATGCTTGTACATAATACTTTAGTTGTAATAAAAATTTGTTTGATTTTCAATACCATGATATAGATGCCCAGCTTATGACATACAGGATGATATAAGACAAATAAGAAATATGATCAGGGGCTCACTAAATCTAACCTAATTAAAGGGCAGTTAGGGATAAGCAACAGAGGTCTTTGCTAACAGCACTCATGTTGTATGGAAAAGACAAGTTCCCAGGATTAGACAGATTTTATGCAGATGCAGGTACACAAACTGTAGTTTTTCCATAGCTCTCTGGGTGACCCATTTCTTTACATTGGAAAACTTCACATTACTACTTTCATTTAAGAAAGGAACGGAAAGAGGGAAATTAGGGAATTACAGACAGTTAGTCTAACAGCTGCTGTTAGGAATTGCTGGAAGCTATAATCAAGGATAGCGGGAATAAATTGATATGTTCAGTTTATCAGAGACGGCCAGAACGGACTACTAAGAGAGGGTGAAAGATAGAACTGATCAATTTCTGTTTGAAGAGATGTCTAAAGTAGCTAACAGTGGAATGAATATGAATAGTTAGTGTATAGATTCAGAGAAGGCACTTTATGAAATCAACAATTTGTTTTCATATGGTACCTTTAACAGCACATTAAGGGGCATTATAAAACAAGATATGACATTGAGGCAATGACCAAATATCTGCTTAGAGAGCAGCAGGGAGCTGGCACGATGGCTCAGTGGTTAGCATTGTTGCTTCAAAGTATCAGGGACCCAGGTTCAGTTCCAGCCTTGAGCAACTGCCTGTGTGGAGTTTGCGCATTCTCCCTGTGTTTGCATGCGTTTCCTCCGGGTGTTCCACTTTCCTCCCACAGTCCAAAATTGTGCAGGTTCGGTGGATTGGCCATGCTAAATTGCCTGACGTGTCCAGGGACGTGTTGGCTGGGTGAATTAGTGATGTGGTTTTACAGGGATACGTTATGGGTGAGGGTTTGGGTGGGATGCTCTTCAGACTCGATATGGGCTGAATGACCTACTTCCACACTGTAATCATATGATTCTGAGATAGGTTTTATAGAGCTTCCAAAAAAGCTGGAAAGGGAGTTAGAAGTTTTGAAGGTCCATTCCAGATGGCACAGTTGCAAATGATAGAGTGAAACATAAATTGAATCAAAGGACTGTGGGTGTGGATGAAGGATTTTAAGGGAATCAGGACAGGTATGACCTTTGAGTAGTGTGAAAACAAAAACGAGAGCAGCTACAGTTATAACATTTAAAAGACATTTGGACAAGTACATGAATGGGAAAGATTTAGAGGGAAACGGGCCAGCAGTTTAGTTTAATTTGGGAAACTTGGTCGGCATGGGCAAGTTGAACCAAAGGTTCTGTTTCTTCGCTGTATGACTCTATGAGCATTTTCAAATCTAAGTCTTTCTTGATCGAGAACCAATGTAGATCAGCAAGTATAGGAATGATGGGAAGGGAACTTGGACTAAGCTGAGACACTAGCAGGAGAGGTTTGGATAACTTCAACTCCTTCAATGCCTGAACGTGAGTCTCTGCCGAACCCAATCGTAAGCTCTCCATCAACGCAAGCCCCTTGTTCCATCTCTGCAACTCTTCTCCACCCTTCCCTCAAATCATCTGCTGCCATACTTGTATCCATACCTTTGTCACTTCCATTTCCTGTAACAGTCTCATGGACATTCTCCCAAATTCCACCCTCTGCAAACTTCAGTTCCTCCAAAACCCTTTAGCCCTGTGTCCTAACCCTTATATTCCGAAAGCCCATCATCCCTCTGCTTGCTGACCAACACTGTAATCACTGCAGCACTGGGTAACAATGTAAAAATATTCATTCACATTTTTCTCAATCCTTCCACAATTCTATGGCTCTCTAAACTCCTCTATCCAGAGGACCAAAATTCCCTCAAAGCCATGAGCTGCACAGCAAGTAACTAAGCAGGCCATGTTCTATTAAGTCAGTCTCCTCCATTAAAACATTTCTTAAAATCTCTCTCTTTAACTAAATGTTCAGTTAATCCTCCAAATGTCCTTCTTTGGCTTTGTTCCCATATTTTGGTTGATTCCACTTACCACAAAGTCTTTTGGGACATTTTGCTGGCATTAAAAACTGGCAGAAAGGTTTAAATAAGTGTCATTCTGTCAGAGGAAAGGGAATGCTTTGTGTGAAATAATCTTCACAGCTTGAATGAATGAAACAAGCATCTTCTGGACTTTAGCTGACCAATTCGATGTCTCAGTTGCAAAGAAACAATATCAAAAGATGCTGTCCCATAAAAACAATAAAGTGGCCAAACCCTATCAACTTAAGCAAAAGATGCATCTGCAAGTATAAAGATACTAAATTTACACTGTTCCTTTTGAAGTGATCATTTCAACGATCCTGCTGATGGCTCACTCAAAGGAGAAAAATAAATGAATCATACCTTATAATAGAATAAAACATACAAGCTTGTAAGATTATAGTATTCCTACATATAGGCTTTCCTTGGTGCTCATACGGACCTTGCCACAAACTGGGAACAAAATGGGTTCAATTGAGAAATCATAGCAGTAACATTCCTGGGCTAGAATTTTACAGGACTGAGACATGAGAATGCTAATTATGAATCTGACAGATTTCTGGAAAAATCCATCCGGTTTACACAAGTTCTTTAGTAGAAAGGGATCCCCCGTGTCTAATCAATCAGGCCAACATGTGACTCCGGCCCACAACAATGTGGTTGACTCTCAACTGCCTTGTGCAGCAGCTTTGAAAGATTCTCAGTTCTAGGTGGCTCACTACCTCCTCCTTAAGGTCATGTTGGGGGACTTAGTGGCACAGTGGTATTGTCATTGCACTAGTAATCCAGAGACCAAGGTAACATTCTGGGGGACACGGGTTTGAATCCAACCATGGCAGATGGTAGAATATGAATTCAATAAAATCCAGAATTTAAAGTCTAACTTTGACCATGAAACCACCATCTATGTCTATTGTTATAAACGCCGACCTCATTCAGTACTGTACTTTACAGAAGAAAATTTGGCCTGGATGTGACTCCAGACAAACAGCAAAGTGGCTGATTTTTTTTAACTGCCCTCTGAAAGAGCATAGCAAGTTAATAGTTGTATCATAGTGCTGAAAAGTCTCAAACATTGTATGAGAGCAAACAGGCCAACTAAAAGTGGCCTGGGAACTGACAATGACAAACCCAGTCCTGTCGGCCTTTCCGCGTCATTCTTACTAATATCTGGCAGCTAGTGCCAAATTAGCAAGCTTTCTCAATCTAGTCAACTTGACAGAATCATACCTTACAGACAAAGTCTCAGACACCACCACTGGATATGTCCTGTCCCAACAGCAAGACAGGTCCAACAGAGGTGGTGGCACAGTGGCATACAGTCAGGAGGGTATTGCCCTGGAAGTCCTCAACGTTGACTCCACACCCCATGAAGGTAAGACATACGGTAATACATGGGCAAGGAAAATGCCTGATTACTTGTACTGCTGCCCTCCCTTCAACCTCTCCTCCATGTTGAACACCACTTGGCGGAAACACTGGGGGAAGAAAGGACACAGAATGTACTCTGTATGGGAGAGTTCAATGTCCACCACCAAACATGGCTCAGCAACACCATTAAGAATCCACTAGCTTGGTCAGTAAAGGGCATTGTGGGTCTACCTACACCAAAGAGACTGCAACAGTTCAGCAAGGCAGCTCACCACCACCTTCCCAAGGTTTACTAAGGGCAGGCAATAGATGCTGCCCCAGCCAGCAACACCCACAACTCAGGAATGAATTAAAAACATTAGGATTGCCCAACAATGTTGGTTTTATCAGTGATGCTATCACTGCAGAAACAAACTAAAAGGAAAAATGGCATGATGCCTCCCAGGAGTCAGCCTCAACCTCCTACCCTCTTATCAAGCTGGAGGCACCTTCTTATCCCTACCGTCCTATCATCTGGCCTACCCTCATCCTCTTACTCTCCTACAATCTCAATCCACCATTCCTGCTCCCTCTAGGTCTGTTTGAACCCATTATTCATTGCTTTCTACAGGAATCTCATTTGTTTAGTTAATAAATTCTGAAATTTCAATATCGCGTCTCAGAACTGGTCAGAAATGTCAATCATTTTTATTCTCTCCGACAGGCGCTTGTAATTCCATTGTGCCTGGAAAGACCCTCAATTCAGGATGAGAAGGGGTTAATTCAACAGTTGGAGGCAATCCCAATGTGAAGTCTGTTATTTTCTGAACAATACAATTACTTTATTCAGTTTGTTCAGTCAAGAGTCACTCTACGTCATGGGAATAAGAAGGGAACAGAAGCTCGGAAACAAAAGGGATAGCTGAGCCCAAACACAGCTGAGAGTCTGACAAATCAGAACAATTTGGCTCCCAAATCCAACTCACCAAAATTTATTCTTGCCATTCTACACCCTACTTACTTAAAGGCAAACAATCTCATTTTACATTTCACCAGCACACCACTAATTTAAACAATTCCAAACCTGCTGTGAACCTGCTCTCAATCCACAAAAGATGCTGAAGAGAATTAAAATGTGACAGAGGTCTATGTTGGGGCCTCAATGTGTCAATCTCAATGACTGACTTCCTGATGAAGGGACCAAGAGTAGTCTATCCAGATTTGCTTACAATATAAAGTTAGGAAGGATAAAGAGGTTTTGAGGGAATTATAGATAGTCTAAGTTACTGCAGTACAATATGGGGACTGCAAAGTTATTCATTTTGGTGAAAAGACTGAAAAAACAAGATATTCTTGTACATCAGTCCAAAGTGATCAGTGTGTCACAAAGTACAAAACTAATTTAATTGCAGCAAGCAATTAAAATTTGAAGTGATTGGTAAAAGAGCCAAAGTGAATCTTACTAATGGAATGAGGAGCTAAGGTCTGAAATTGTCCGAGAAAGTGGTGGAGACAGATTCAGATATGACAATTCAAATAATCTTCCTTTAGAACAGTATCATTCTGTGATTTGATGCTACATTGGTCTTAACTACAAAGGAGATGGGATTCGAACACAGGAGTGAGAAAATCATGCTGCCAATCCTTAGAGTATTGTGTAGCACATACACAAGGAAAGATCTAATGTCACTGAGATGGCGCAGCAAAGGTTCACTTAATTGAACCCTAGGATTGGGAAGGCTCTCTTATAATGAGAGGCTGAGTAAATTGCATTGATGCTCCCTGGGATTTAGAAGAACGAGTGTTGATCTCATCAAAAGAAGAGCGGATGGCGTAGACAAGAAGTTTCACTGTATAGTTGGACAAGGGAAAGCAAAGGATCCCAGCCTCAGACTAAGGGCTTGATCCTTTAGGAATGAGACGAGGAGAAATTTCTTCATACAGAGGGTGGTAAATCTCTGCCCAGAGAAGGGGTGGATGCTCCATTGTTCCGTACAGATAGGTTTAATGGTAGGTGTATTTTCCGAGGGTGGGAGATTTCAAGACTGGGGGTATATGTTTAATCTGAGGCAAGAGATTTAAAAAAAAGACATGAGGAGCAATTTTTTTTTTTTTTTTTTTTTTTTACACAGAGGATGTTTTGCGTGTGGAATGAACTTCCTGAAGAGGCGGTGGATGCGGGAACAGTTACAGCCTTTAAAAGACAAATGACTAGTAAAGGTTTGAAGGGATATGGGCCAGGAGTAGGCAAGTGGGACTAGTTTAGTTTGAAATTATGCTCAGCATGGACTGGTTAGACTGAAGGGTCTGTTTCTGTGCTTTATGAGTATGACTAAAGGCAATAGATGTTTGGCCTCTCAGGAAATCTAGTTGGAAGTCAAAGTCGAGGTTGAAGATCTGCTTGGATCTTATTAAAAGCTGAAGCAAGCTCAAGGTTGAAAATGACCTAGTCCTGTTCCAAGCTATGCTAAACCTATGTTTATACCGATGCATTCTCAATTGTTTTCACTAACTGCACCGATTGTAAGTTAGAAACAAAAAGGTAAGGATGGAATTTGGTGATTTTCTTTTACCAATTAAGATTTTAAATAGTTACATAAGAAATACAAACAGATAGTGTCAATGGGACAATATCAAAAGGTATTATAGTCAGTTTTTAACAGAGACCCAAGTCATCAGGGGTTGGGGTGACAGAGACCCTGTGGACTGTGGGGACAGTGGATAAGGTTCGATGGAGTCAAGGGACTAATACCATTGAGATGCAGTACTTCACTACTCTGAGGGATTGAAAGTCCTTCACAAACTCCTGAATTCAGCTCATACAATGTGTGCAAGGAAGAAAAATTAGCCAAGAGACTGCTGGTTTCTGAAGACACCCAACGTTAATGTCAATACAATCCAACAGGCTTCTGACACTGAATCAAGGGAACATAGCCCTTACTGAGTGAGCACCTCAACATGAAAGATGGCAAATACAAGAAGGAAAAATGAAATACAATGAGGTTCCAGCATACAATCAGACACTGAGTCATTTATACTGAGCAATGTCATAGTCAGAAACATAGACCAAAGTCTCAGATTCCACCACAAGGCTACATCATGTTAACTCAACCACGTAACAAAATTACACTTGACCTCTTGGGCCAGAGCAAGTTGAAACAAAAAAAAAGAGACAATTATCCCCCTCCTAACCCTTGTAGGGGCAGGGGTCACTGGAGAAACAACTACATTCCATCGGAATGGAGGGAGACGAGGGGGAGGACGGGAGGAGGTAGCATTAGAGAGGAGGGGAAAAGGAAGCATCAGAGGGGCAGGTGAGAAGAGAGAGGAGAGGAGCAATGGGGGATCAGGAGGTGGTGAAGGGGAGAGGACAGGGGGCAGTGGGCAAGGGTGAGGAGAGGAGGAAAGCAAAGGGTGGTTTGTGCCAAGGGAGAGAGGGTACGAGCAGGCGAGCGAGCGGGCCGACCGGCCAGGGAGGGAGGGCACCAGCCGAGAACGATGAGGGGGACCGAGGGAATGGAGGGAGGACAACAAGGGAGGGTCACGGGGGGGGGGGGGGGGGAGGGGGGGGGGCGGGGGGACGGAGGGGGGGGGCGGGCGTGGGGGGGGGGGGGGGAACGAAGGAGTGAGGGTGTTGGGGAGTCGGGTTTCAGGGGTGTTGACGGTAGGAGAATTGGAGGTGTTGAGGTGGATAGGTCGGTATGAGGACGGTACGGTGTTCTACCCAGTTACAGACTCGAATGCTCGGTGAATAAAACTTTCCCGGGAGCCGGAGCGGATTGCGGAGCCCGGAACTGTCCGTGTGTGCTCAAAGAAAACACTTGAAACAAAGTTTGTATTAAACTCAGAGAAGCCTGGCCCTTGACTCTACACCACACAACCCTCCGTCTATCCTACTGCCCCGCTCCTCCACTCACCCATCGCTCTCAGTGTCTCTGCTACACTCTGTCTAACACAGTCCCACTCACTCACCCATCTCCTTTCGGTGTCTCTGCTCCAGCCTCACTCACTGACACGGAGTGACTGACAGCTGCCGCCAGTTAAAGCCTCGCAATCCGCCTCCTCTCAATAGGGCAAAACAAACCGGAGCAGATTCCATCCCTCGAATTACCACGATAGAAAATTTTAACAGGAAGCGCCATTGAGTCCGCTCTTGCAGTCAGAACCAGCAGAGACCACAGAACCGGAACACAAAATAGCAGAGATCCTTATACAGATGTTTTTACAAACCCAACATAGCACCTAACAGGACTATCTCTTACGACTGCGGATCACAATTCCAGAACACCAGTGAACATATCAACACTAAATTATAATTTTAAAATAATCAAGGACATACAACCAAAAGTTGACTCTAGAAGTAAATTCAGTGACTGCCTGGAAGAAGAGATTTTGGAATGTCACACCTGACCATGGGTCGAAGAAGCTTGGAAGGGAAAAAAAAAAGCATTGCAAACTGTGTTAGAATTTGTACTAGGACTATCTCAGAATGGGAACGCAGTGGTAAAAATGACAGCAGTCTGGCGAGGAGACATTTTTGCAGTTTCCCCTTTTCTACAATGTGTAGGGACAGGGATTAAAAACAATCTTCAACCATATGTGTTGGTGGTCTGACATCCTCCAGTGTAATGTACTGTGAGGTTCACAGCTCCGAGAACAACCATTAAGACACCCCTGACCTTATTGAAACACATAAGATTCTTAGAAGACTTAACAGGTTTCCCCTTGTGGATGAGACTAGGACCAGAGGGTATACTCTCAGAGTAAGGGGTTGCCCGTTGAAAACAGAGATGGGTATTTTCTTCTCTCTGAGGATCACGAATCTGTGGAATTCTTCAGAGAGCCATTGAGCCTGGGTCGTGTTCTTTTTTAAATCAGTAAGAGAACCAAGGTATGGGGAAAAAGCAAAAAATTTGAGTTGAGGATTATCAGATTAGCCATGATCTCACTAAACGGCAGAGCAGACTCGATGGGCTGAAAGGCCCACTTCGGCTCCAGTGTCTTATGGTAAAGAAAAGGGAAAAAACTCTATCGCATTCTGCTGCCAACTTACTTCTGCTGCTTTTCACTGCTGAAAGAAATTAGGACGAGTGTTTCAGACAACCTCCAAAATGAAGAAGCTCAAAATTAATTGTTCAAGTATCAATGGTGACACTACTAGTAACACTCACCAAAATAGCTTTAAAATTCGACTATTTGTTCTTAATGACTAATTCGGGGACTGATCTGTATTTTTTGGACTAACCTTTTATTTCTAATGTGTGTGAATGTGTGATGCATTACTGTTTCTTATATTTAGCAATTAATAAACTCAATCTTTTTGTCAATCTCAAGAAAACCTACTTATATTGGCTCCTTTTAAAAATATGAGTTCATGTGGTCGGGGACAAAGGTATACACTAAGAAATACATTAACAAACAGAAACAGAAATTGCTGGAGAAACTCAGCAGGTCTGGCAACATCTTTGAAGAGAAACCAGAGTTACTGTTTTGAGTCTAGTACAACTCTTTTTCAGAACTCAAATCAAAACATTAACTCTGTTTTCTCTTCACAGATACTATCAGACCTACTGGCTTTCTCCAGCAATTTCTATTTTTGTTTATTTTTCAAATCTCCAGCATCCGCAGTTCTCAGTTTTATCTTCTCACAGTGAACTTGTTGTGAGCAGTCAAAGGGTTGGGTGATGTCAAGGGATGTCAGTCATCCCACCTCATCCAAGATGTTAACGGTTTGAGGCATCCTGTCTGGAACTGTAATTAGTTGGAGAACGTTGCCTGGGTCATAACACAGCACAGTGCTCAGTGGCTAGCACTGCTACCTCACAATGCCAGGGACCTGGGCTCAATTCTGCGCTTGGGAAGCTGTCTGTGTGGAGTTTGCATTTTCTCCTTGTGACTGGGTTTTTTTTTATGGTGCTCCAGTTTCCTCCCACAGTCCAAAGATGTGCAGGTTAGGTGGATTTGCCATTGTAAATGCAGGGTTATAGGGATATGGCAGGGGGATGGGTCTGGGTGGGATGCTCTTCAGAGTGTCAGTGTGGACTCAATGGGCTGAATGGCCAGCTTCTACAACTGTAGGATTCTACAATCAAAGCATCAATACTGACCAACATCAATACTGCCCCAGCACACCAGCAGAACACAATCCAGTGCAGGAGCAACATCTACAAAAGCTAGCACAAACTGTGCTTCGCTGCCACTGTCTCCATCCCTCATAGAACATAGAACATGGAACATTACAGCACAGTACAGGCCCTTCGGCCCTCGATGTTGCGCCGACCTGTGAAACCAATCTGAAGCCCATCTAACCTACACTATTCCATTATCATCCATATGTTTATCCAATGAACAAATGGATAAACATATCCTCTCCCTGACAATTCTGAAAACTAACTTGTCTGTTTGCAATATTCATGTCATTGTTGACCCTGATACAGAGCTTTGAACCATCACCAGGGTCACCTCCACAACATCACTTCTCTCCACTTCTGATGTCAGAGCACTTTCTCATGCTTCTGTAATTGGTACATTCAATTAATCTGATCAGTGCTTACAGTTGCCACAAAGTAAAATAAAAGCAAGTTATGGCTGTGGTGCAGGTCACAAGAAGCCAGCAAGTATGTTACATACAAGTACATTTCTCCAAACATACCCCCTTTCACAAACAGAAAAAGGATCACCATTGTTTTCAGTTCTACAAAGTGTGCAGTAGGGCATGCCAGGAGCAGCACCAGACATAACTTAAAATAAGGTGTCAACCTGATGAAGCTGTAAACACAGGATTGCTTGCATGACAAACAGTGTAATCAGCAAGTAATAGACAGAGCTCTGGACTGAGATTCGGCTAGAGGTACCTCTGCCATCACATACTAATCTATAGTTTCTCTCCTATCCCGCTCCCCCCCCACCGAGTTTTGATGTAGAACACACATTAAGTAACATTCATATGGGGTTCGAAGTATAGTTTCAAATCACATCTGTCTCGGTTTTCGTCTCCTCATTGGGGTTTAGGCTGCAGTATATGGTGTGGCACTCTTCCTCCAGTACTGATAAAAGAGTTGCTGCTCTTATTTACTCAGACTTTCTATTAAATTTGGCAGCTACTTCATGGATTTTTCATTGAGATAAGAACCATTTCTCATTTCTCTTTTCATTTCCACAGCAGCAGGGAGTGAGAAAGTCATAACCATTCTGACTCACTCTGCACTTCAAAATTGCAGACTGTGGTTGTAACTCTCCCATGCTTTTTTTTTACTTTAGTTGCAGGCTGTCTTTACAGCACTGAAAATTTACTCAATTTCAGCTTCATTTCTGCTACTTTGTTTAATGTAGCAAATTTGATGTTTGCCACAAACTGAAGAGGTGGAGTTTACATGATTATGGCAAACCAGTTTATACAACAGGAATAAATATATTCCTCAAACTGCTGCTCTCCCACCTTCTACCCTCCATAAACCCAAGATTTTACAAATCTTTGCTACTTGTGTGTTCTCTTGCGCTAAATTCCATTCATCTGTCATCCATACTCACTAAGTAACATTGGCTTAGAGTTAAGGAATGTCTCCCTTTTTAAGTTCTCATACTTGGTCTCAAATCTCTCCATGAACTTCCCCTGCCCTATCACAGAATCTCCTTCAGTTCCATAACCCTCCAAGTTCTGTGCTCCTCTAATTCTGGCCTTGTGAGCATCCCTGGTTTTAATTGTTTCATTATTATTGGCCATGACATCAGCCGTCATGGCCCTAATTCCCTTCTGGAATTCACTCCATAAATACCTCCTGCCTTTTTCCCTCACTTCCCTCCTTTATGATACCCCTTAAAACCAATTTTTCATCCAAGACACATCATTTGACCACGTTTCCCCGCATGACTGTGTCATAGTTTGCTTTGTAATATTCCTGGGAATTTACTTGGGCATCTCGTTAAGTCAGTTGTGCTCTGTAAGTACCAATTGTCATTGTTAGTTTGAAACAAAAAATTAATTCATCCATTTCTGAATGTCAAGCAAGCAATGTGACAAATTGGAGACGGTGCAGGCATTATGTTGTCATGAGCATACACATGTAAACTGATGCTGTACTGAGATCAGAAGATCATGAGAATTAGGAATAGGAGTCGACCATTTTGTCCATTAATTTGATCTGCCATACAATATGATCACAGTTGATCTGATTGTGGCCTTTTCACTCTTCTGCCTGTGCCCCATTTTCCTAGACTCTCTTGTCTCTCTTGAATAGCTTGACATTGGCATGGTGATCTCCCGCCTGGCGCATCAGGCTTCCAGTGTGGTGCAATGGCCTCCCAATGTGGCATGGCGACCTCCCAGCCTGACACTGCAGCCTCCTCCAGTAGGGGCCTCCCGGCATGACATGGTGAGCTTCCAGCCTCCCACAGTGCCCTTCAGGCGTGGCATGTCACTGGCGCAGTGTGGATCCAGAGCCCAGTGCGGACTGAAAGTTAGGTGCTAGCGTGGTCTGTTGTACTGAAATTTAATTTCTGCAACGCTGGACATTTTATTTCTGTATTGTCTAAGATCTTGTAACTAAAGAAGCTTTGCCTAAGTAATTTTGTATCTAAATTGGAGTTGTAATTGGCGACATACAAACTTTCCACTATACTCATGGAGTATATGTGACAGCAAAGGCTATTCTAAATTCTACATCCAGACATTTGTCTAATGCAGCCTTGAATATATTCAATGACCCCCACCTCCATTGCTCTCTGTTGAGAAGACTTCCTAACCCTGGTGACCTTCTGAAAGAAGAAATTCCTTTTTGCTTTCATCTTAAATTGGAGCTCTAAAGGAAACATCCTCTCATCATCTACCATGTCAAGTTCCTTCAAAATCTATGTTGCAGTAAGAACACCTCTCATCTATCTAAACTCCAATGAGTATAAGATCATTGAATCCCTTCAGTATGGAAGCAGGCCATTCAGCCTATTTAGCTCACACTGACCCTCTGAAGAGCATCCAACCTTGACCCACCCCCCAACGCTATCCCCATAAACCTGCATTCCCCTAGGCTACCCCACCTAGTCTGCACATTCCTGGACACTACAGGGCAATTTAGCATGGCCAATTGACGTAACCTGTACATGTTTGGACTATAGGCTAAGCTGCTCAATGTTTCCTCACAAAGCAAACCCGTCCTCTATGAAATTACATGAATGAGACTTCCCTGAACTGGTCTTAATGCAAGTATCTTTCTCTTGAAGCAAGGAGAGCAAAACTGTGCACAGATGTGGTCTTACTAAGTTGTAGTACAACTACATCAAGAGTCTGTACTCTTCTAAACCAATCCGTTCCCTCAACCTTCTTAATTACCTTCATGCTATCTTTTGTGAATCAAGGCTACTGTTTTGGAAGAGCTCAAGATCCTGGATCAACTTTGAAATAATATCTTGGAGCTGCACATCACTAAGCATAAATAGCACAAAGTAGGCAGAGTTAGAGCAGTCTGAAAGACTTACATGAGCACGTGGACATGAATAAACAAAGATTATTTAGTCTTTGATGTTATAACTGTAAATCACAGCTCAGTATATCAATCATTACTATGCATAACAGTGCTTTTATGTTTTAATGTTTAAACAATTTTTAAAATAATTGTGTGGGAGTTGGAGGAGAAACTGTGAGCGTGCTTTTTTGGCCAGGATTGGATAGTTGAGAAGTGAAAGAGCTGAGCACAGTCCCACCTAGCTGTATAAGGTTAGAGAGAGCTGGTGGAGAACAATGTGTTTCACTGTGTGCAAGGCTTCAGAAACATCAAGAGAAAGAACAATGTGCATTTTTAGAGCACCATTCATGATGACTAGAAGATACTAAGTGATGGTGATTAAGTGTGGACTACAGATTTACAAATCCCATTGTCTAATCTCTAATACCTGGGACTTTCACGGAATGAAATTATTTAAAAAAGGGACAAAACTGCCTTAAAAATGGCCACAATAATCAACTGATCACAGTTTGGGCAAGTTTCATAAGGCACTGAAACAAGTTAAATCAGTCAGTGCCAAGATACTGAAAATTAAAAAAGGATACAACATGTATTACTTCTGATGAATCAAGACATCAACAAAACTTCTGAGGTCTCAGGTTAAAACTTTACATCTCAATCTCAGCATAAGGACTTTAAACTGCACGTATTTTGAAGAAGAGTCAAACCAGACTTGAAAAGTTAACTCTGTTTCTACCTCTACAGAGTCTGCCAGGCCTGCTGAGTTTCACCAGTATTCTCTGTACTTGCGCCACTAAATCATTATGGGCTCATGAATAATAACATATAAATGGTTTACCAATCAGCCTAATTAACCAGTGGGCAGTTTCCTTCAGCATAATGGGACTCAGTTTCCTCACCAGCAGGAACAGAATGTGTGGCCTCCCTGTGATTATACAGGGCCACCTTCCCTGTAGCCCATTCAGTGAGCTCCCTTAAATCCAACCTGATATCAGTGTTAACTAGTTAGTATAACATAGGACCTAGGCAGTGCAGATGGAACCAATGGTTTGGTTTACTGCTATGAGGGTATGGGAGGAAGAAATTGGCCTTATTGAACTCAGAGTAGGAATGAAGGGACAGCAGGGAAACTAGTTCAGCACTGGGGTAGAGGAAAGATTCAGAGGAAGTGTGGCATGATTTGAGCTTGAGGAAGGAAGAGGTGTAGCAGAGGTAGCTGACTGGACATCTAGCAACAAATTAGTTCATGAGCTTCCTTGTATTTGCTATTGGAGGTGAGCATGGTAGAACTACAAAGAGCATGGGGTGGTACGGTGGCTCAGTGGTTAGCAATGCTGCCTCACAGCACCAGGGACCTGGGTTCAATTCCACCCTTGGGTGACTGTCTGTGTGGAGTTTGCACATTCTCCCCATATCTGCTTGGGTTTCCTCCCACAGTCCAAAGATGTGCAGGCTAGGTGGATTGGCAATGCCAAATAGCTCATAGTGTGTAGATTAGGTGGGTTAAATGGGAATGGGTCTGAGTAGGATGCTCTGAGGGTCAATGTGGACTTGTTGGGCTGAAGGGCCTGTTTTCACACTGTAGGGATTCTATGATTCTTAACTAGTGAAAAGGGATTTAAGATGATGGTTTGCAGCAGGAGAAAAGGTTATCACTGTTTTGTAGACGACCCTGGTAGACTGAGCAGTTTTACCGTCAAGGGTGAGATACGTTGGTGATGTACACAATCTGTTCCAGCATTGAACAGCGGTAAAGCCTTGTCTGTTTAAATCTGTATCACTTAGACTTAAAACAGTAGGGTTGAGAACTGTACCAAGGAAACAACCAAACCCAGAGTGATGGTCAGGAGAAGGTCACTTGGCTCTTCAAGCTGCTCAGCCAACTCATCAAGATCAACAAGCCTGGTCTGATACTTCCACATTCTCAATTACCCTGATAGCGTCTCAGGTCCATGCTTATCAAGAACCTATCTAGATATCCCTTAAAAATATTTAAAGACTCTGCTTCCACTGTCTCTTGACGAAGAGTGTTCCAAAACTCACGACCCTCTGTGAAAAGGATCTTTAAGACATCTTTGTTTTAAATGGGTGACCAATTATCTTCGCACAGTGACCTCTGGTTTTAGACTGTCCCTAATTGTATATTCATCCAAATTCTACATTTGCCCCAGGTCTAAATTCTCTCCAATTCTTCACTCACCACAATTCTATATTCTCCTCTGGATCTAGATTGTCATCCAGGTCTAAATACTCCTGCAGTTCTAGATTCCTTCTGAGACATAACAGGTGTATAATAGATCAGTAGCTGTAAAAATATCACTATGAATGGAAGCTGCAAGAATAAACACATGGGAAATAAGAAAGATAGTTTGTAAGTGAATGGGAGAGAAATTTCTCCAAAACAGAGACACAAAGGGATTAGTGTTTTGTAGGGGAGGGACATTGATGTACAGTGGTGGAAGAATGTGGAGAATTATATGTAAAACATTAACCCTTCAGGATATTCAGTCATAAATAAAGCTAAACACAGGGGCTCATTATACCAAGAGACCAAGATTCCATGAGAACTGATGCAGGAGGTACTCGTTCTAATTCAAGCTCATTCTTCGTGTTCATTTGTATTGCTGTCATGGTGATTTACTTTCTAGGCCTCTTTACCAAAGATCCTAAGGACTGGACGAAGGTTATAAACAACAAAAAAGTGACCCCAGTTACTCTGAACCAGTTACCATGGAAACAGTCACTGAACAATCCCGACACAAACTCAAGCCTCTGCATTTCCATTGGATCAGAATATTAACTTCTCACAGCTGACATCTCCCTTCATTTCCTGAATGAACTAGGTCTGCTTCCTGCAGAGCTCAGCTACACAATTTCTAATAATTCAATCCAGAGCTGTGGGGATGCAGAGTTAGCATAGGGATGGCTGTCAGGGAGATTGGAAATGACAAGAGCCTTTTGGAACAGTTACTTTAGAGTCAGGGCTTGGACTGAAATGGTAAAGAGGATTTCGTTCAATTTAGTTTAGCAGATTCGCTACTTTATACTAAGGAGGCCAAACACCGATTGGGTACCCACTCTACAGAACACCTCCCCGCAATCTGGGCTTCACAGTCACTTGTCATTTTAATTTTCCACCTCACCACCACACTATG
Source organism: Rhincodon typus (assembly GCF_021869965.1). Lineage (NCBI taxonomy): Eukaryota > Metazoa > Chordata > Chondrichthyes > Orectolobiformes > Rhincodontidae > Rhincodon > Rhincodon typus. The sequence goes on from NC_063345.1 coordinate 68,111,449, forward strand.
CTCTCTCAACCCTCCATATTATCTAAGTGTAGTTCTAAGTTAACTCGACAAAGACCTTATCTTTCAATTAGGCTCTCTCTATCTTCCTGTGCTCAACAGTGAGTTCATCAACTTCCATCTGTCATCTTTGCCTTCATTTTGGCTCCTTTCTTTTTACAAGTTCCAGTTTAACTTTTGATACTGTCCTGTTTTAACTTTTAGTAAGAATTCCCCATTCTGCCATTTGCTCCTCTTCTTTCCTCACTTGTTCCATTCCCAATCCCTTCAGCTTCACACTACCAATTCCTTTGACATAAACTCTCCCATCTTCCCTCTTCTTCTTTTTGTATTTGCCCATTTCATAGAGTCTTAAAGCATGGAAACAAAGCCTTCGGCCCAACTCATCTCTGTCGACCACGTTTCCTAAACTGATTCGTCTCATTTGCCTGTGTTTGGCCCATATCCCTCTAAACCTTTCCTATCTATGTACCTGTTCAAATGTCTTTTAAATATTTTAATTGTACCAGCCTTAACCACTTCCTTTGGTAGCTCATTCCATACACGCACCACTCTCTGCGTGAAAAAGTTTCCCCTCAGGTTTCTTTTAAATCTTGCCCCTCTCACCTTAAATCCATGCCCTCTAATTTTGGACTCCCCTACCCCTGGAAGAAGACCTTGGCTATTCACCTTATCTATCCCGCTAAATATTTTATAAACCTCAAAAGGTCAACCCTCAGCCTCCAGTGCTCCATGGAAAAAGTCCCAAATTATCCATCCTCTCCGTATAACTCAAACCTTCCAGCGCTGGCAACATACATTAAACAGCTGCATTTCTAACTTTTTCCAGTCACCTTGACAGATCATTTACCTGAAACTTTGGGCCAGACTGGGGACTTAGTTGGGAAATCTCCTAGCTTGGCATACGTGCCATGTGTACAAGTGCTTTCACTGTAGGGTTATCGCATTCTGAATATGGTCGAATCCACCTCCTTCAGATACAGATCAGAGGCCGTGGGACTAATGCCATGTGCTAAGTGGGCTGTTTGAAGGGCATGCCTTGGTTCTCTGCACCTTTAACTCAGTTCTAGGCTTCACCCCTCATGCCCCATCCCCTGCTCCATTACTGTAACCCATCCATTCCAAATCATGCCTCCACTATCTCTGCAGCCATTGCTGAGGCAGAAGGCCACCAGCGTAGAGTTGCAGACACAAGGAAGTGCTACAGAAAGACACAGTTATCAAACTCGTGGCATGTTTAGGAACTTCAAGATCAGTTTTCTATTTGATAAAAAAGAAGAAGAATAGATTTCCAGAAGCTCCTGAGAAAGGAATTTATGGTTGATTTGAAAGGGACTGGATCTTAAAAGAAGCACGGGTAGCTCAGGCATGTTGATTGCAAACATTCAGAAGCTACGCTATCATAACTGATGTGACCCAAGTAAGAGAGTGTTTGTAGATGTGTGTCTTGTTGGTATTAACCATAACCAGGAACCTTAGGTGGACTATGACTGATGGTCAACATGCAGAGTTGAAGAAATTGGAAAATGAAATCCTACATTGGGAAGAATGTGAGATTATACATAGTTCCACATTTGAATGGGGAGCGATAGAGCTGTGAGTGGATGCTAAAGCTGAGAGATTTACCCATCATTTAAAAGTGCCATTGGCCTATTAATTTATGCATCATTTGTGTTGGCTCTGATTTGTCTTAAAATGAAAGCGATAAATCGCGGAACCTTGTTAGTAATTTCTTCATGTGAGGGATTCCTCGGTAAATTCGGTAACAGTCAATTAATGGCAGCCTACAGCACAAGCAGTCTGGAGTCTGAGTAAAAGCTCCTGGTGATTCTGTCTGCTTGGATCTGACAGGAGGGCCTGAAAGCAAGCTTTGTCTTTATGCTGAAAGACTCAACAACCTTCCTGATGTACAAGTGTTTGGCAAATTGTTCAATATTGCTTATAACTTCAGCAGCAACTTGCAAGGAGCCAAACATACAAACATTAAACATAATTTCCTTTTATTTTGTCTTCAAGATTGCTAGTTATGTAAGCCAGGATCCCATAGGCTTTGCTAACCAGTCTCTCAATAGGCTGCGTTTATTGTGAATGTCACCTTTAGGGCACGCAGTGATGGCAGCTGCCTAAAGGTGGCACCAACCATATGATCGCAGCGTGGTGCGGAATCAATTTCCAGGCCATCCACTCACAGAAATTAATAGACATTTTACCTCCTGCCATGATGATCGGAATTTAGAAGGCTGGAAGAAATAAAGCTGACAAATCACAGTAAAATTTGACAAACCTCTGGGTTTGGGTTGTTTGTATCTCTGGATGCGGGATACTGTCTTTGTAACTGAAGAAATTCTGCTCAGAGTGAACAGACGGTATGACAGACTGTCTATGCTCCAGCACATCCTGGTAAAGAAAGCTGTCTCCCATGAAAAGAGATCACTGGCCCCCTCTGTGCATGTACCAGCAGCCATTTTGGAATTTGGAGTAATAGCTATGTCCTCAACATGGTTTGCCATCTTCAAAGATCGACCCAGCTCCCTCAATAACTGCACACTCATGACGGCTGTAGCATTAAGTCCTTGCTGCCTCACCCTACCCCTTCTGCCAACACGTATCCCTGTTTCAGCTCCAGGCAGCCAAATCCTCACAGTTCAGTGAAACTTCAGGTAAGTATGGGAAAGCTCCAAAAATGTTTCAAATTCCATCAGCAGCTGAAGGGAACGATTCTGCAGCTAATCTGAAATTAAATCAATCATAGAATCCCTACAGTGTGGAAACAGGCCATTTGGCCCAAAAAGTCCACACCATCCCTCCAAAGAGCATCCCATCCTGACTCATTCCTCTACCCCTGCATTTCCCCATGTCTAATGCATCTAACCTATACATCCCTGGACACTACAGGCAATTTAGCAAGGCCAATCCACCTACGCTGCACATCTTTGGACTGTGGGTAGAAACCGGAGTTCCCGGAGGAAGCCCATGGAGACACGGGGAGAACATGCAAACTCCACACAGACAGTCGCCTAAGGGTGTAATCGAAGCCGGGTCACTGGCGCTGTGTGGCAGCAGTGCTAACCACTGAGCCACTGCCCCCAACCACTGTAAGGAGTGCTGCTGGGGGACTGTCATGTTGCTGGATGTGAGCTCAGTTGTGGGAAGTGAAGAGAGGCCCCAGGCAGCAGCATGTTGTTCAGTGATGGTGACATTGGCATCACCTCAGAGTCACGCAGTGGCACCAAAGGCTATCAGCTCTGCATGTTGCTGATTGGGGAGCTGTGATCACAATAACACTGTCCCAAGATGATGTCCTCTGTACTTCCCATTGGAAATGTGCACTTAGTTCCTAGACCTAACTTTTGACACTTCTGAGGCTACTCAGTGATTAACGATTGAAGCTACAGGACCCCAATTCTACCCCCATCCTTCTGTGAAAACATATGTCCTTGTATCAACAGCAACATTGTAAGTGTACTTAACATAATAAACATTCCAATCATACTTAAACATCTAAATTCTCATTTCTTAAATAATTATTTCTACAAAAATGATCTAAATATATATATTATCATATAATAATTTGGTTCCCCTTTCAACCATGCCATGTCTCTGTTGGTAGCAGCCATCAGGAAGTTTTCCAGCTGCGGTTTGTTGGTGTTCTTCATTCGCAAACAGAGAAATGCCTTTATCGGCGAACACTCTCCTTACCATCTCAGGGATGAATGTCGGGTGGTGCAAACATCCGAGCCATCAATATGACATATCAGCTGTCCTTACTTTCATAACACAAGCAGTCACATTCTCCATGGTGTCCTGGCTAGTATTCACTCCTCAACTAAATTCACAGATTAAAGGACCATTAGCCACCATGTCAGTCACCTCCAGCAGAATGCCACTACCAGACACATATTTCCCTCCTCTCCCTTGTTAGCATTCCACAGGGACTATTCCCTCTGGAGCACCCTGGCCCACTCCTCTTCCACTCCTATCCCTAACCCCCTTCCCATGCCAACTTCCCATGCAATCACAGAAAGTGCAACACCTGCCCATTTACGTTCTCCCTCCTCACTATCCAAGGCCCCAAACACTCTTTCCAGGTGAGACAGTGATTTACCTGCATTTCACTCAGTCTAGTGTACTGTATCCACTGCTCACAATGTGACCTCCTCCACATTGAGGAAACAAAGCATAGAATGGGTGACCATTTTGCAGAACACCTATATTCTGTCCACAAAAAAAAACACTGAGCTTCCGGTTGCCTGCCATTTCAAAACAGTTCCCTGTTCCCTGGCCAGCATCTCTATCTCGGGCTTGCTGCAATGCTTCAGCGAAACTCAGCACAAGCTGGAAGAACAGCATCTCATTTTCCACTTGGGGACCTTCAGAGCTCAACATACTTTCAATAATGTTAGGGCTTGACACCTTCCCTCATGCCTTTTACCCAACTCCAAATCCCAGATCCTGTCATACTGTCAGCATAGCCAACACATTTTCAACTACTGATGGTCCCGATTATCAGCTTTTCTTTCTCCCTATCTTACATTGTTGATTCCTTTGTCCGTCTAACTCATTCTCTCTCTATCTGGGCTCCACCTTCACCTCTCCGCTCACTACCATCTCCTCAAAGCCCCTGTCTTCAGCATGTATGCCACATTTTCCCAACTACTATTTAGTTCTGAAGAAGGGTCACTGGGCTTAAAATGGTAACTGTTCTTTCTCTCCACTAATGCTGCCAGATCTGCTGAGTTTCTCCAGCAATTTTCTGTTTTTGTTTCAGATTTCCAGCACCTGCATTTTTTGTGAATTTACAGACTATCAGGTTGTTATTATATCATTCCTCTCTGTGGCATTTTGTTGTGTACCAAACTGAATGCTTTGTTCCAACAAGAATACCTTTGGCAAATGTTCTGCAAGCTTTTGAAAGGCTTTGGAATATCCTTAAGTTGGGAAGGAAGCTATTTAATGCAAGTCTGTCTTTCATGTGCTTTGTTGCTGGTTTTTTGCTGATGTTTTTCAGATTATGTCCAGAGTTACATTCTTACTACATACTTCTCAAGAGATCACTGTTAAAATTGTTGAAAAAGAGTTCCAAACACTTCATTTGTGTAATATTTGAACAATGTGAACACACCCTGGACACCATGTGGTAAAATGCAAAGTTCTGTGATAATGTCTGCAGATGGTTTGCAGGGTTATTACTTGCAATCAGTTACTGTTGATCGAGAGGAAGGGATGACTTTGATCTCTCACAATGCTATAAAGAAACATGACAACTCCCAGTGAAACATTTTGCTAGTCTGTAAGATCCTGGTTGATCTTTACTTCAACTCCACTTACCTACCATTGATCCATGTCTATTGCTACTTCCAATCCATTAAACTTCATTGCTATTGATCTGAAACATTTACTTGTCCCCCAGATTCCTGGAAGAGATATTTCCACTATCCCCTGTGCGTAATGGTACTTCCTGATTCCACTCCTCAATAGCTTGGTTCTATTTTTAAAATCATTCCCTCTTGTCTTGGATTCTGCCTTACCAGAGGGGATTGTTTTAGTCTGCCTGTCTTACCAAATTTTGTAGTAATTTCAAACACTTTCAATCATCTGAATTCCAGCTCAATTTATCCTTTCCCTTCCCTCTCTATCAGACTGATTCAGTTCGCCACGCTCTCCAACCTCCTGAAACACTGCCCAATACATTTCCCACCCCAACATTTTCCGTCAGCTCTTTATTCCAGCCCACCCACCCAACCACCTTCCTTGGTGGTTGAGTGTTTGGGGGACTAAAAGCAATTGATGGGTGGTTTCTCTAGGAAAGAGAAAATAGGGGAGTGGGTTACAAAAAAGTCAGCCACTGTGGTATCAATTGGCTGGGATGAGTAGATGGGCTGAATGGTCTACTCCTGCTCCTACTTCCTCTGTTCTTACATACAAATACTTCAAAATGCATGGTTGTTGTCCTTTTCTAGTTCATTCATGTCTGTGTCCTGCTCTAGGCAGCAATATCACAGTGAAAATAAAACAGCAACAATACAAAGGCTTCATGAGCTTGGGGTAGTGTAGGAGGGAGGTGTTTCCAATCAGTTACAAGAGTTTGGACTAAAATTTGTCTAATTTGCCTGTTTTGAAATCCTCAGTCGACAGGTTAATCCAGTTATTTGTTCAATGCATGCAGGGGCCATTTAAAAGAGCTTTTTTTTTTGAAATGGGACTGTGCATTGTTAACGCAGCCAGCAGAGACATCACAGAGGGCAGTTTCGACCTCATACCCCCCTGACAATGTCTGCTGGCTGTTCTCCACACCCTGCCAGTGCCCAGACCCCACCCCAACCTTTGCTGCACGCCTCACCACTCTGCTCAGAGAGTGGGATAACAGAACTCTTTCCATGGTGAAACCACACACTAGCAGGTCAGTTATGCCAGGCTGTAGTGTGTGCGCGGATTGACAGTCACTCTCAGGGGTTAGAGTGCACAATTGTGGTTCTGCTTGTGTACGGTAACTGCACCACTGAGCTGAAACATCGCCAATGACTAAGCTTTCTCGCCCAATCTTCAGCATTTGGGCTTCTCTCTCTGACTCTCCCCGAAGGTGCTGACTCTCCCTCTTCGGCAAGATGCTGATCTGTCTCTGATTTAGTGAGCCGTCCTCATTATTATCCAATGTCCCTGCGTTTCCTGAGGCAGCCAGCAGAGGGATCCTTTGCACACCTTGTCTATTTTTGTTTCTCATTAAACCCTGGGTCATCTCTGGATGGTTTTCGTTGCCATCTGCTGTCCCTTCTGGATGGAGAGATGATGGAGCCGGTAGGTTACTAACCCAGCTCATGTCCTCTGCTGTGAATACTGTAATCACTGTACATTGAGCAAAGTCAATAGAATACAATAAGGGGCCAGGCAGCATCCATGGAGAGAAAGTAAGCTAATGCTTTGAGTCTAGATGACTCTTCATCAGAGTTACACTTCACTTCAGCTTGATGGAGAGTCATCTAGACTTGAAATGCTAGCTCTTTTTTTCTACATGGAGACCCACTGTGATCTCCAGCATTTATTGTTTTCAGTTCAGATTCCAGCATCTGCAGTAATTTGCTCCTAGGATACAAGAAGGCTTGGGCTTTTCAACTGCGGGGGCATCTCAAAACCGGCCACATCTTGTGGACGTCAAGTAAGTATTTGTTGTGCTGTTTATGGTACGGTAGTGAACATCTTCACGAGTGAAGTGCCTGCTTTCACTTATTCATTCCTCAGGGAAATGTCCCCAGCTCTTTCATCAGCAATGTCCATTGGACCACTAAACAGAATACAGTATAACTGGTTATTTTTCTGTGTTCACCCCTGAGTTCAGCCTCTTAGGGCTGATGAGTGTACTCCCACTAGCACAGCTAGACTAGTAGAGGGAGTGTTTATACACAGCATGAGCACTGTTTAAATAGTCACCTGTATTTGAACCACTTCCCTGTTCACTGACCTTGATCGTCATCTACAAACCCTGATTCTGAGGCTGAAAACTTCTCTGATGCAAGAAATGGTTGGTCAAATTCAGAAAACATTTCCTTGGAGGCAGAATGCAGCTTCCAAAACTACATCAGCAGATTCACCTTTTCCATTCATATGGAGTCATAGAGCACAGAAATAGGCCCTTCGGCTCAACTGGCCCATGCCAACCAGGTTTCCCAAACTGAACCAATTCTGTTTGCCTGTGTTTGGCCCATATCCCTCTATTTGTGTACCCATCCAGGTGCTTTTTAAATGTTATAAATGCATCACCTCCTCTGAACCACACCTCTTCCATTCACACACCACCCTCTGCGTGAAATAGTTGCCCCTGAGGTCCCTTTTAAATCTTTCCCCTCTCGCCTTGAACCTATGCCATCTGGTTTTGGACTCTCCCTTCCTGGGGGAAAAAATAACCTTGGCTATTTTTCTGCTCTTTCCCCATAAAAAGAACTGGATAGAATACAACAGCTTATGATGTTTTGCTCGATGTAAGCTTGAATTTTCTTGTTGTTAATACATCCTTCATCTTCTGAAAGTTATTTCTGGCAATCCCTGTCCTCCTTCTGACTTCAGCATCATATCTGTCATCTTCTGTTATCATTTGTCCCAAAGAGACAAACTTATTGACTAGTTCCAGTGCCACACCATCCATTACAATTTTGTTTCATTTTTGATGTTCGTACTCAACCAATGTTCTAATTTCCCAATTTTACTTGCTCTTCAATATTTTATGGGTTCCCTTCCAATTTTGATTTCTTTGTTCTTTCATGGGATGTAGACATTACTAGCAAGGCCAACATTTATTGCCCATCCCTAACTGCCCTTGAATTGAGTAACTTGCTCGGGCCTTTTCTGAGGGCGTTTAAAAGTCACCTACATTGCTGTAAGTCTGGAGTCACATGTAGGCCAAGCCAGGTAAGGACAACAGATACTTTTTATGCTGTCTTGGGAAGTGGGTGTCACTGACTGGTCAGAATTTGTTGCGCATCCCTAGTTGTCCTTGATAAAGGATGGTGACTTGCCTTTGTGAACCGTGCTGTAGGTAAACAGAAATTAGGGAGAGATTCCAAGATTTTCACCTGGCAACAGTTAAGGAATGATGATATGTTTCCAAGTTGGAATGGTGAATGGCTTGCAGATGATGGTGCTCCCATGTATCTGTTGTCCTTGTCTTTCTAGATAGAAATGGTCATTGGTTTGGAAGGTGCTGTCTGAGGACGTTTGGTGAATTTCTGCAGTGCATTTTGTTGATAGTACACACTGCTGCTACTGAGAGCGTCAGTGGTGGAGGGAGTGGATGTTTGTGGATGCCGTGTCAATCAAGCAGGCTGTTTTGTCCTACATGATGTCAAGCTTCTTGAGTGTTCTTGGAGCTGCACTCATCTGGGCAAGTGGGGAGTATTCCATCACATTCCTGACTTGTATCTTGTAGATGGTGGACAGGCTTTGGGGTGCCAGGAGGTGAGTTACTGACCACAGTATTCCAAGCCTCTGACCTGCTCTTGTAGCTACTGTGTTTACATGGTGAGTCCAGTTGAGGTGCTCTTCAATGGTCACTCCCAGGATGTTGAAAGTGGGGTATTCAACGATAGTCACGTCATTGAACGTCAAAGGGCAGTGGTCAGATTATCTCTGATTGCAGATGGTCATTGCTTGGCCTTTGTGTGGAGCAAATGTTCCTTGCCATATGTCATTTGAAATCTATATATTGTCCAGGTCTTGTTGCATTTGAACATGGATTGCTTCAGTATATGAGGAGTTGCGAATTGTGCTGAACACTGTGCAATCATCGGTAAACATCCCCACGTCATTAATGAAGCAGCTGAAAGGAACTCCTGCAGAGATGTCCTGGAACTGAGATGATTGACCTCCAACAACTACAACCATCTTTCTATGTGCCAGGTATGACTGCAACCAGTGGAGAGTTTGTCCTCTGATTCCCATTGATTGCTAGGGCCCCTTGATGCCACACTCGGTCAAGTGTGCCTTGATATCAAAAGCTGTCATTGTCACCGTGCCTCTAGAATTCAGCTCTTTTGTCCATGATTGAACCAAGGCTGTAATGAGGTTTAGAATAAAATAGAAAATCACTTATTGTCACGGATACTCCAGTACAGAAATACAGGAGTGTAGCGAAGATTTTTTTACAATGGCTGCTTTCTTATGGTGCCATCTTAGGTACAAATCTTGGATACAAAGGAAGAATAAAAGGAAAAGTAGTAGCATTACTTATAGTGTCTAAAAATACATTAGAAATAAGATAGTTATAACATAGTTAAAGGATTGACATTACAGTCCAGTAAAGAATTTCAAATAGCAGTAGCTTAGCACGTGGTCTGACCACCCGCACCAGACCGCAGTCCAACAATTGTCCCACTCCGTTCCAAGTCTCCAGTCTGCTCTGCACCGGCACTCAGCTGCACCAAGGTAAGTTGTGCTGCTCCAGGACTTGCTTCCACTCACACTGCCCCGGGACACACTCTCCCTCGTGCTGCCCTGGGACACACTCCCCCTTGTGATGCTCCGGGACTCACTTTCCCGTGCACTGCTCTGGAACTCATTTCCCCTTGCGCTGTTCCCGGACTTGTTTCCTCTTGTGTTGCTCCAGGATTTGCTTTCCCTTGCGCTGCTCGAGCACTCATTTCCCTCCTGGTGCTCTGGGACTCACTTCCAGCCGCACTGCTCCAGGACTCGCTTCCCCTCGAGCTACACTGGGACTAGCTTCCCCTCACGCTGCTCCAGGACTGCTAAAAAGGGGAAAAAAAAGAAAAGAACAAAGAAGAACAGACGGAGGTTAGGAGCTCTCGGTGGAACTTCCTACTCTGCTATAGGTTAGGAGCTGTAGTGTCCCTGACAGAACACAAGTTGGGCATCACTGAGCAGGTTATTGCTGAGTAGGTGCTGCTTGATAGCACTGTTGATGATGCCTTCCATCACTTTACTGAGGATTGCGAGTAGATCAAGAAATGGTGTGGTAATTAACCTGTTTGGATTTGTCCTGCTTTTTGTGCATAGGACATACCTGGGCAATTTTCCACATTGTTGGGTAGATGAAGGTATTGCAACTGTATTGGAACAGCTTAGCTCAGAAAGCAGCATGTTCTGGAGCATAAGTCTTCAATACTATTGTTGGAATGTTGTCAGGGCCCATAGCCTTTGCAATATCCAGTGTCTCCAGCTGTTTCTTGAAATCATGTGGAGTGAATTAAATTGACTGAAGACTGGTATTTGTAATGCTGGGGACACTGGTGGAAGCCAAAATGGATCATCCACTTGGCACGTCTGGCTGAAGATAACTGTAAAAGATTCAACGATATCTTTTGCACTGATGTGCTGAGCTCTTCCATCATTGAGGATGGAGATATTTGTGGAGCCTCCTCCTCCAGTGAGTTGTTTAATTGTCCACCACCATTCACGACTCGATGTGGCAGGACTGCAGAGCTGAGAGCTGATCTGTTGGTATGGGATCGTTTAGCTCTGCCTATCACATGCCGCTTATGCTGTTTGGCGTGCAAGTAGTCCTCTCTGGTATTTTTACCAGATTGACACCTCATCTTCAGGTATGCCAGGTGCTGCTCCTGGCTTGATGGTAATGGTTGACTGGGGGATATGCCGTGCCATGAGTTTGCAGATTGTGCTGAAGTACAATTCTGCTGTTGTTGAGTGCCCACAGCACCTCATGGATGCTCAGTCTAAGAACAAAGAACAAAGAAAATTACAGCACAGGAACAGGCCCTTCAGCCCACCAAGCCTATGCCGATCCAGATCCTCTATCTAAACCTGTTGCCTATTTTCCAAGGATCTGTATCCCTCTGCTCCCTGCCCATTCATGTATCTGTCTAGATACATCTTAAATGACGCTATCGTGCCTGCCTCTACCACCTCCGCCAGTAACGTGTTCTAGGCACCCACCACCCTCTGCGTAAAGAACTTTCCATGCATATCTCCCTTAAACTTTTCCCCTCTCATCTTGAAATCATGAACCCTAGTAATTGAGTCCCCCACACTGGGAAAAAGCTTCTTGCTATCCACCCTGTCTATACCTCTCATGATTTTGTAGACCTTAATCAGGTTCCCCCTCAACCTCCGTCTTCCTAATGTAAATAATCCTAATCTACTCAACCTCTCTTCATAGCTAGCGCCCTCCATACCAGGCAACATCCTGGTGAACCTCCTCTACACCGTCTCCAAGGCATCCACATCCTTTTGGTAATGTGGCGACCAGAACTGTACGCAGTATTCCAAATGTGGTCGAACCAAAGTCCTATACAACTGTAACTTGACCTGCCAACTCTTGTACTCAATACCCCGTCCAATGAATGAAAGCATGCCGTATGCCTTCTTGACCACTCTATCGACCTGTGTTGCCACCTTCAGGGTACAATGGACCGGAACACCCAGATCTCTCTGTGAATCAATTTTCCCCGGGGCTTTTCCATTTACCGTATAGTTCGCTCTTGAATTGGATCTTCCAAAATGCATCACCTCGCATTTGCCTGGATTGAACTCCATCTGCCATTTCTCCGCCCAACTTTCTAATCTATCTATATTCTGCTGCATTCTCCGACAGCCACCTTCACTATCTGCTACTCCACCAATCTTAGTGTCTTCTCCAAACTTGCTAATCAGACCAGCTATACCTTCCTCCAGATCATTTATGTATATCACAAACAACAGTGACCCCAACACGGATCCCTGTGGAACACCACTGGTCACAGTTCTCCATTTTGAGAAACTCCCTTCCACTACAACTCTCTGTCTCCTGTTGCCCAGCCAGTTCTCTATCCATCTCTACCATGGGGAACCTTATCAAATGCCTTACTGAAGTCCATGTATATGACATCTACAGCCCTTCCCTCATCTATCAACTTTGTCACTTCCTCAAAGAATTCTATCAAGTTGGTAAGACATGACCTTCCCTGCACAAAACCATGCTGCCTATCACTAATAAGCCCATTTTCTTCCAAATGTAAATAGATCCTATCCCTCAGTATCTTCTCCAGCAGCTTCCCCACCACTGACGTCAGGCTCACCGGTCTATAATTACCTGGATTATCCTTGCTACCCTTCTTAAACAAGGGGACAACATTAGCATTAGCAATTCTCCAGTCCTCCAGGACCTCACCCGTGCTCAAGGATGCTGCAAGGATATCTGTTAAGGCCCCAGCTACTTCCTCTCTCACTTTCCTCAGTAACCTGGGATAGATCCCATCCGGACCTGGGGACTTGTCCACCCTAATGCCTTTTAGAATACCCAACACATCCCCCCCTCCTTATGCCGACTTGACCGACAGTAATCAAACATCTATCCCTAACCTCAACATCCGTCATGTCCCTCTCCTCAGTGAATACTGACGCAAAGTACTCATTAAGAATTTCACTCATTTTCTCTGACTCCTCGCATAACTTCTCTCCTTTGTCCTTGAGTGGGCCAACCCTTTCTCTAGTTACCCTCTTGCTCCTTATGTATGAATAAAAGGCTTTGGGATTTTCCTTAACACTGTTTGCTAAAGATCTGGATCTGTTCAAAGCCTGACCCGTCTAGTACAGTGATAGTGCCGCATAACACAATGGAGTAATTCTCAATGTGAAGGCAGGACTTCATCTCCACAAGGACTGTGTGGTGCACATATTTACCAATATGTCATGGACAGATGCATCTGCAACTGGAAGGTTCGTAGGGATAATGTCAAGTCTACTTTTACATCTTGTTGGTTCCCTCACCACCTGCCACACACCCAGTCTAGCAGCAATGTCCTTTCGGACCCAACCAGCTTGATAAGTAGTGCAGCTGCTAAGTCACTCTTGGTGATGGACATTGGAACTCTCACCCAGAGCACAATTTGCACCCCCACCATCCTTAAAGTGAGTCAGAGATAGTAGGAACTGCAGATGCTGGAGAATCTGAGATAACAAGGTGTAGAGCTGGATGAACACAGCAGGCCAAGCAGCATCAGAGGAGCAGGAAGGCTGACGTTTCGGGCTAGCCTTCCTGCTCCTCTGATGCTGCTTGGCCTGCTGTGTTCAT
>NC_063345.1:68125058-68133695 GCF_021869965.1 Rhincodon typus
ATGAACACAGCAGGCCAAGCAGCATCAGAGGAGCAGGAAGGCTAGCCCGAAACGTCAGCCTTCCTGCTCCTCTGATGCTGCTTGGCCCGCTGTGTTCATCCAACTCTACACCTTGTTATCTTAAAGTGAATCAGATGGGTATTTACAATAGGTGATTATAGTTTTATGAGAATTTTAACTTTCAATTACAAATTGAATAAATGAATTATAATTTCATCAGCTTCCATAGTAAGATCTGAATCCAGTCTCCAAGACCATTAGCCTGGGCCTATGGCAAAATGATCAACTGATGTTATCACTACACTATCCTCTCCTCTGGATTTATCAGGGAATGTAGGTCATCAGCATTCTGCAGGTTTGTTATGTTCTAGCCTCCAGTTTCTTCTGCTGGAACTCGATCTAATTATCTGAATACTTGTTTTGCACAGATTGAATCATTTTGGTGACACTACACAACTTTGTCATCCTTCTCTCTTCAATGGAAACTCATCTAATAGTCCCTCTCCTAGCCCGATGCTCATTGTTTAGTGCAGTATAGGCTCTGGCTAAATGTCACATCTTTGCTGTCAGCGTCAGAGTTCAGCAACTCATCAATTACTATTGGGTAGTACACACAATCAAACACCTTTCCACAGTTTAGGAAGCAACTGTAAATTTCCCAGTTTAGTTCTAAATTTGTCTTAACTCTTTTTAAGTTAAATCTTCCCTCTGTTCCTACTCCACATTTAAATACAGACTATGCTTCATCAACCTTTGCTTTGAAGATGTTATTATTCCTTTCTATTATGCAAAATCATTTCAATGCGATGGCTCATTAAGATTCCATTCTAAAATGATTGCACATCATCACTTTAGGTTTCTTAGGTAAATTAACATATAATGAATGTCTCAAGCCACTTGCAAATTCCTCCTGTTTGGTACATGTTTGATCGCAACTTTCCAATATCACTTCAACTGCCGTTTCTTCAAGGTGGATAAACTAAAGACAGAGATGGTGACATACTTTTTCACAGGGATGCTGCAGCAATTAGATGGACAGAATATGATCTATACAATGGTTTAAATAGATGGAAGTAAAGGCACTAGTCTCTGAATCTTCAGAGACAGGATCAAAAATCCAAGATGTAGAGCAGGGCCCTTGATGCACTGGTTCCGTAGTTTAAATTTCCCAGGACCCTCTGAATAATTGTCCAACTCTAAGATTGAACCAGAGAATGTTGAACATTTCAGACATAATCACCTGGACAGTTAAACAGAAAATGTTATGTAGAAGATTCTGGTTCAAAATCCTGGCTAACTATACAACTGAATACCTTGGGTCTCCTATTTGCTCTGCCCCCTCCCTGAAGATGCTGATTCTCTCTCCTGCTTCCCAAATTGTATTTCTGTACGTAGACATAAACTTGGGTGTATATACTTATATATACACTATGTACATTTATACATATTCAAATGCAGACACAGCCACTTAAACCCCTGTTCAGACTGCCACAGGATCATATACACATATATACTCTCATATACAAACACACACGCACTCCCTTCCTTAGATGCACATGAAATCACAAACAAATAACACACAGAGATGAAATTGACAAAAAACTGACAAAGAAGCTGGACACAATAAACCGGCTGCAGCTTTTCGCCCAATAGCTCTTTTTCAAAGGACAGGGGACATGAAACAAAGCTGGAATTTATTCCATACACAATGGCAGAATTATGAAAGAACAACAGATTTGTTTAGCAAACCAGAACAGTTACAAATCACTGCACTTTTATCACTGTTAGAAATAAACTGCTTCAAAACATATTCTACTCTAAATCTCTCTGGAGACCAAACAAAAACACACAGCAGAAATTGTAAATCTTTTCAAAGCACACTTCGAACTGTAAGCAAATGTTACATATGAATAGAATGCCTTCAATATTCAGAGCCAAAATGAACAAGTGTCCATTGATCAAAATGTAACATCATAAACTCAGCTTGCAAAATCCCAAGAAATTTACACAAAGTATGATTGAATTAAATACAAGATTGAATTAGGCATAGGGGATTCTGCAATGAGAGTACATCTACTGAGAGTTGTAAGCGATGTAGGAGAGAGAGGAGAAACTTACATTCAGGAGAGTAAAGCACATGCACAAAATAGCTGAGGTTGTAGAACAATGAAAAGAGCATAGTCATTGTAGAATGGACCAGGTCTCTCATTATGCTAACATATTGTCTAAGCATGGAACACCGAACAACTATATTCAATGGTTTTATAAAAATAAAAGTTATTATCTGTCAATGTGAGTTTCACTCTGAGATCTGACCTGTCCAATATTGCCTTCAGTGGGGATCGTAACAAGGTGCGTTATGTTCAGGGTATGCATTCCTGCAAATCCCTGCACAACTCTGTTGGAACAAGTTCTTCCGCATAGTAAGAACCACATAACTTGTTACTTCCTGTGAAATCATCAGCTATCCAATCGATCATTGCTACTTCATGTCACAATTAAATAGTACAGCAGTCTCATGCTGAAGCAAATGTGAAAGTGATACGATTTCATATTGAAAGAGAAATTACGACTCAAGGAGTAATAGTGGAGCAGAACGCAATGCAGAAGATGAGAGGGAGAATTTCCATTTGTTTTCTTCCTTTTCAATAGTTTGTGGTTATTCGTATCATGGACTGCTCTCTCTTCGATTAGATTTTCCTAGATTGGTGTTTACTGCCACAGCATTCAGGAACGAGCTGCTGTGAGAAATTTCCATCCCACTCCATCAAAGTGTTCACCTTCCAACAGTGCAGGAGACCAATGACTTTAGTGAAAGAGACTTCGAAGAGGAGAAAGTAAGGCTTAACATAGAACATAGAACAGTACAACACAGGAATGGCCCTTCAGCCCCTGATGTTGTGCTGAAAGTGAAGCCAAATTAGACATCCCTTCTGCCTGCCCTGGGTCCATATCCTTCCATTCCTTCTATATTCGTGTGCTCATCTAAAAATATCTTAAATGCCCTTATTGTATCTGCCTCCACCAATAACCCTGGCAGTGCGTTTCAGACTCCTACCACCCTCTGTGTAAAAACTTTGCCCCTAGCATCTCCTTTGAACTTGCCCCCTCCCACCTTGAATGCATGCCCCTTAATATTAGACATTTCAATTCTGGAAAGAAGATTCTGACTGTCAACCCTATCTATGCATCTCATAATATTATAGACTTCTATCAAGTCTCCCTTCAGCCTCAGCCTCTCCAGAGAAAACAGCTTGAGTTTTTCTAGCCTGTCCTTATTGCTCATACTCTCTAATCCAGGCGGCATCCTGGTAGACCTCTTCTGCACCCTCTCCAAAAGCCTCCACATACTTCCTGTAATGTGGCGACCAGAATTGAATTCAATACTCCAAACACGGCCTAACCAAAGCATTACAAAGCTGCAAAATGACATCCTGACTCTTGTGATCAACTCCCCAACCAATAAAGGCAAATATGCTATATGCCTTCTTTACCACCCTATCTCCTTGCAAGGCCACTTTTACGGAGCCTAAGATCCTTCTGTACATCAATGCTGTTCATGGTCCTGCCATTAACTGTATACTTTTCCTTAACATTTGATCTCCCATAGTGCAGCACCTCACACTTACCCAGATTAAACTCCATCTGCTGTTTCTCCACCCATAACTTCAACTGATCTATATGCCGCTGTATTCTCTGACAATCTGCTACACCATCCCCAACTTTGTATCATCTGCAAACTTACTAAGGCACCCATCTACATTTTTATCCAAGTCATTTATACATAACACAAACAGCAGAGGTCCTGGTATGGATGCCTGCGGAACACCACTAGTCAAGGACCTCCAGCCAGAAAAATACACTTCCACCACTACTCTCTGCCTTCTATTCGCAAGCCAATTCTGAATTTATGTAGTCAAGTCACCATGGATCCATGCATCTTAATCTTCTGGATGAGGCTACCATATCCTTACTTATCAAAAGCCTTTGTAAAATCCATGCAGTCAACATCCACTGCTCTACCCTCATCAATCACCTCGAAAAATCCAATCAAATTAGTAAGACATAACCTACCCTGCACAGTGCCATGCTGACTATTCCTAATTAACCCATGCTTTTCCAAATGCACATAAATCCTATCCCTAAGAATTTTCTCCAATAGCTTAGCAACCACTGATGTGAGACTCACCGGTCTATAGTTTCCTGGATTATCACTATTTCGCTTCTTGAACAGAGGAACAATGTTAGCTACTCGTCCGGGACCTCTCCAGTGACTGGCAAGGATACCAAGGTTTTGGTCAAGGCCCAGCAATCTCCTCTCTTACTTCTCATAGAAATCATAGATCATAGAATCCCTACAGTGTGGAAACAGGCCATTCAGCCCAACAAGTCCACACTGAACCTCAGAGCATCCCACCCAGACCCATCCCCCTTAACCCACCTAATCCCTGAACACTATGGGCAATTTAGCATAGCCTATTCACCTAACCTGCACATCTTTGGACTGTGGGAGGAAACCAGAGCACCTGGAGGAAACCCACGCAGACACGGGGAGAATGTGCAAACTCCACACAGACAGTCACCCGAGGGTGGAATCAAACCCGGGTCCCTGGTGCTGTGAGGCGGCAGTGCTAACCACTGAGCCACCATGCCGCCCCTTCTCTCAATAACATTGTTCCCTGGAGACTTATCCACCTTAATGCTCTTCAAGAGACCCAACACCACTTTTTTCTTGATCTCAAAAACCCGAGCAAATTAGCATGCTCCATACAAATCTCACTATCCTCCACATCCTTCTCCTGAATACCAACGCAATGTGCTCATTTAGGATCTCATTTACATCCTCCACCTCCAAGCACAAGTTCCGTCCTTTAACCTTGAGTGGTTCTATCTTCTCCCTAGTTATCCTCTTGTTTTTAACATATGTATAGAATGCCTCAGGATTCTCTTTAACCCTGCTTGCCAAGGTCATTTCATGGCCCCCTCTTGCTCTCCTAATTCCCTGCTTGAATTCTTTCCTTCTTTCTTGATATTCCTTGCAGGCCCTGTCCGACTGTCACTTCCTAAACCTTACATATGTTTCTTTTTCCCTTTTGACTAAATTCACAACCTCCCCACTATCCAAGGGTCCCTTACCTTGCCATCCTTGTCCTTCCTCCTTACTGGAACATGCCGGTCCTGAACTCTTATCAGCAGGTCTTTAAACAATTCCCACATGTCAAATGTAGACTTTTCTGATAACAGTACCTCCCAATTAACACTCCCTGGCTCCTGCCTTCCCTCAGTTTAGTACGTTCTTGCAATGTCCTGATTTATCCTTGCTCATAGCTATCTTAAAACTTAGGAGCTGTGATCACTGTTTCCAAAATGCTCTCCCACTAAAGAGGTCTGTCACCCAGCCATCACAAGGTCTAGTATGGCCCCTGCTCTAGTTTGATTGTGCACATCGTTTAAAGAAACTCTCTTCGATACATTCAACAAGTTCTGCCCCATCTAAGCCTCTTGCTCTAAGGGAGTCCCAGTCAGTATTGGTGAAGTTAAAGTCACCCACTGTGACAACTCTGTTTTCATTGCATTTTTCCATAATCTGACTACATATTTGTTCCTCAATGTCTCAGTGGCGGTTGGTGGGCCGAAAGTATGATCCTATCAGAGTGATTGCACCCATCTTCTTTTTGAGCTTTACCCATATTGCCTCAATGGCTGAGCCCTCCAGCATGTTCTCTCTGAGTGCAGATGTAACACTCTCCCTGATTAGTAATGCAACTCCTCCACATCTTTTACCTTTCTCTCTGTCTTGTCTAAAATAGCGAAACCCTGGAAAGTTGAGCCGCCAGTCCTGTCCTTCTCTCAGCCAAGTCTCTGTAATGGCCACAGCATCATAGTCCCATGTGCTGATCCATGCTCTAAGCTCATCTGCCTTACCTATAATACTCCTTGCATTGAAATAAACACACTTCAGCCCTTCAATACCATTATGTTCATTTAATCATTTCTGCCTGTCCTTTCTTTCTTCTTTACTGGTCCTAACATGTACCTTCCCCTCAATTCGTCCACTTGCTGACCTGCTGCTCTGGTTCCCAGCCCCATACCACTCTAGCTTAAACCATCCCGAGTCGCACTAGCGAATCTCCCTGCAAGGATATTGGTTCCCCTCCAGTTTAGGTGTAACCCGTCCCTCTTATACAGGTCACCCCTGCCCCAGAAGAGGTCCCAATGATCCAAGAACCTGAAACTCTTCCCCTGCACCAGCTCCTTAGCCACACATTCATCTGTCCTATCTTTCTATTCCTTGTCTCACTAGCACATGGCACAGGTGGATTACTACTGTCAAGGTCCTGTTTTGCAGCCTCCCTCCTAACTCCCTGGTACTCACTCCATAGGACCTTATCCCACTTTCTACCTATGTCGTTGGCACCAGTAAGCACAATGACCTCTGTCTGCTCACTGTCCCCCTTAAGAATTTTGTGCAACCGCTCAGTGACGTCTTTGACCCTGGCACCAGAGAAGCAACACACCAACATGGTGTCATGAACACAGCCTGTCTGTGACCCCCAACTAGCAAGTCTCATACCATTATCACTCACTTGGGTCTTGCCTGACCCTATTCTACAACAGAGCCAGTTGTGGTGCCACATGCCTAGCTTCTGTTGTTACGCTCCACTGAGAGGCTACACCCTCAACAGTATCCAAAATAGTATACCTGCTAGAGAAGGGAATAGCCACAGGAGACTATCTGCCTGCATCTCCTGGTGGTCACTCATCTACTTGACTGAACCTGCGGTGTGATTCCCCTGCATGCTCCTCCGTGTGTCCAAATGCTGTTCTAATGAACAGGGTTGACACAGTGGCTCAGTGGTTAGCACTGCTGCCTCACAGCGTCAGGGACCTGGGTTTAATTCCAGCCTGAATGGCTGTCTGTGTGATTTTTCTGCCAAGTGCTCTGGATTCCTCCCACAGTCAAAAGACATGCAAGTTAGCTGAATTGGCTGTGCTAAATTCCGCAGAGTGTTCAGGAATGTGTAGTTTAGGTGTGTTAGCTATGGGAAATGCAGGGTTTCAGGGATAGGGTAGGAGATGGGTCTGGGTGGGATGCTCTTTGGTGTAGATTTGTTGGGCCAAATGGCCTGTTTCCACATTGTAGGGATTCTATGGACACAGTCTGTGAGAAGCTGCAGCCAGTCACACTTCCTGCACACATAGTCGTCAGGGACACTAGCCAGCTCCCTGATCTCCTGCATCTTGCAGGAGGAGCACACCACTGCCATCTCTGCCCTTTTATACTTAGAAAGATAAAAGAATCTTACATTGCCTTTACCTTGCTTGCATTACTCACTGAAGCCCGGTGTTCTCCTCAGCCCACATTTATACCAATTAGCAGCACTAACTGGTCAGTTAAATTACAATGAGTTGGGTAGAAACTTTAAATTCTTCATAAAGTTGACAGTTTATATGAATATCAAAGTTCGGAGGAAGTGTAGAACAGAAGGTTAGTTGTAAGAATAGTAACTGAGCATATGCGTAAGGAGCTACATAATGATGATGTCACATCACATGGCACTGTGACCTAATGGAAGGCACTTGTGAGATTCCATTCCATCAAGCTTCTGTATGTGGTTTATACTCAATGGATGTTAACAGTTTGCATTAACATTGTATTCCAGGTTAACCTTCCTATGTCTTAAGCTGCTGGAAGTGCTTAACAATATTCTTCCGGCAGCCTCTCTGTCTGGCAACAAAGTGCCAAATTCACAGAAAAATAATGCCTCATGTATGTTCATTGGTTACCTGCCTCCTCAGTGTGGGGAGTGTCAATGCATGGGATGTCAGATTCATGATACACAAGTTAGCTTGTCACGTGTGGACTGCAGCATTTTGTGTCAGTTTCCTGAGTACATGCATATATCTCTTATAAGTTGTGAGAAGTAGTGCATTTGCACTTCTCTCAGTTTTGTCAATCAGTGCATGTTGTCTATTCCTCTTGGATTAAATCACTTGGATGGAGGTAAAGGCCCCAAATTTTCTGATGGCATGTCAAATTGACTCTGTGTCCTGTCTGACTTTGATCTGTAAGCTATAACATTGCAGTTACTTCATGGACTTCATTCACATGCTTATGTGCTACAGACAGAACATTGGAAATATGCTTGACATTTTTCCTCATTTGCGTTTTCTTCACATGTTGCCATGAAGCTTTGGGTTGCGCTTAGAGTTTCTCTGAGCAATTGATTTCTTGCATATTTTATCCCAATGTCCTTTTGTAGATCACAGCTTGCATATGTCACACAATACTGGACACTGTCTTGGAGGGTGAGACAATCAGATCTCATTCAAAAATTGAATGTTCCACTGGACTTGTTGAAGGCCGCAATAATTATTCCAGAGTCTGAATTGTTGCTGACTTGCAACAATTGCTTCAAACTTGTGTCTTTCATCTAGCAGTGCGTTAATGGTATGCAAATGTAAACCCCTTGGTTTTATCTAGAAGTGTCTTTCTGAAGTTTTAATATGTGTATAGATAATAATTATTTCCATAAGCCTTACAGTTAAATTAGTTTCAGTAAAATCAGAGTCCATACCCTTAAATTGACACTTTCAAACAAATTGATCAATTGTTTCAGAGATAACAAGGTGAAC
>NC_063345.1:68134095-68224063 GCF_021869965.1 Rhincodon typus
CCAGCTCTACACCTTGTTATGTCA
Source organism: Rhincodon typus (assembly GCF_021869965.1). Classification (NCBI taxonomy): domain Eukaryota; kingdom Metazoa; phylum Chordata; class Chondrichthyes; order Orectolobiformes; family Rhincodontidae; genus Rhincodon; species Rhincodon typus. Next base: position 68,134,120 of record NC_063345.1, read on the forward strand.
GATTCTCCAGCATCTGCAGTTCCTACTATCTCTGACCAATTGTTTCACCTGGCTGACACTGGTATGACATAAACTCAAATTTATTGAGTCAACTGAAGTTGGTCTTTCCAAATCTGGCATATGTTGTTCAGATCATTGTGATAATCATTAGGAATATTGCAGGATTTGACTGTTCCTTTCCTGTGTTTTCTAAAGTTATAAGGAATTTGACCGCTTTTTTTAAAATCAGCTATTCGTTGATCCAGGAAAGAAAAAATATTTGTTTTCTTAAATAACTGAAACTCTGCCAGGCTGTCAATAGCATGGCAGTCTTTTTGCTTTCTAAGTTTACTGTATTCTTTAAAATGCCAGTATTAAAATCATGTTACAATATTGTGCTTTGTCCTTTTTCTTTCTTGTTGTTGGCTCTCTTTTTTCCTGTTACTGCTTTAAAATTAGCTCTATTGTGTTGATAGGTGATGTTCATACTAAAAAAGAGATGTCACATTGGCATCATTTGCAAAAAGGAAGATGGTGAAATTGACCAATGAATAGGCACAGTAAGGTATTTTTAGTGTAAAATACATTTTTTTCAGTGATTTTTCCAGATTTAATTCCGGATCATTTTCATAGATTGAAGTTTTCCAACAGCACTTGTAAAACACTGTTTTTCAAATAAGAACAGCTGTAGCCTCCCAAATGCTTTTGAGAGACAGTACTCACAATTGTTTGCTCCACTGAGGTCACTGGGGTTCATTACAAGGTTGTTAGCTACAGCTCTGAACTTGGCTAAATGATGACAAATGACTGTTAGGAAAAGGACTCTTCACAATTGCCACTACTGCTATCACTTTTTCAGTTTTTAAAACCAATTAGTTGCAACTAATTAGATGTCACCATTAGATTTGTGTGACACCAAGATGCAGTTTACTGGGTTAAAGGCCCACTGCCAGTATGATACAGCCGGAGTCTTGCATTATATCTTCTCTCATACAACGTTGAACACACAGATCAAATTCTTATTGATACAGATGTATTGAGATTTATTAACAACTCTAGCTACATATATCACGTCAATATCACAGACTTATACAAAGTCTAGATTCTGTGCTTATTGATGTTACTGTACACATAGCTGACTGACTGAGCACACTACACTGACTCCATTACATCAAGCTTGAAATGGTCGAACTGTGGTCTGGGCCAGGCAAACTCACACGTTCCCCTGTTTTCCTTTCCATTAAACCTCCAGCAATTCTCGGTTTCACTCCTTCATGTGTTTGGGTTAACCGCATGAGAACAAACCCAATCATGGTCAAATCAACTGGTCTACACACTCGAGGTCCATTGGATTCCTGGACCAACATCCACACCTGGACATCACTGGGCAAGAATCTGGGGTAGGAATTCTGGGTTAACTATCCAGGGGTATGGAGGCACTGATGCATCTGAAAGTATCAGGTAACAGAAGCAGAAAGAAGACACTCAGCCCCTTAATACTGTCCCACCATTTAGTTCTTGTCTGTTCTATGTGCAGTGAAATCTAATGTGTAGTTATGAGACTGTTCACCCTGTGGGATCTTGCACCATGGTGCTGATGAAGTGTTTTGCTGTTGGACCCTTCCTGTTCTTGACCCTTTCCCTGGAGGTGCTTGTTCTCCAGTTTGCATACACCAAGAGGCAACTAGCATTACACTCAGAACGAATGCTTGTATTTGTATTTTCCTTTTCACAACTTCAGGATGACTCAAAGTACTTGACAGCCTGTTAATGGCCTTTTGAGGTAAAATGATGGTTGTAAAATAGGAATTACAGCAGCCAATCTATGCAAACCAAAATGTCACAAACAGCAAGGAGGTAAATCAACAGATTATTAATTAATATTAATTATAGTCATGTTAACTGAGACATATTGGCTATGGGATTTAGAAAGTTTCTAAATTTACTGCTCCTGTTCTAAGAATGGAGGAGGAGGATAAAGCAGATTCACAAATTTCTCAGGCCATCTCAAACCCCACCCCCCACTTCATATCTCTCACTTACTCACTCGCGCACACACACACACACACGCACATACAGACTTCTTTTAGAATTCCCTTGCCAGATCTGACCTTACCAATACTCTGATCTGCTCACTAATCTTGCTCTAAAGAAAAATATAACAATCAAATCTATACAGATCTCCTTTCTGTGTCAAACCTCCCGTTCAATCTTCACCGAATGCATAGGTTGAAAGACAACACAGCTCTCCTCAAGTGAGGCTATGGTCACACACCAATATGATGAGAAGGTGATTTGTCACTGGAAACTGTGCTACCTACATTCTCTATGGAAAGATTCAACATTGCCTCCTCTTCAGGTATTCTCCCCTTCCTTCCTGAAAGAGCTAACATACACTGGGCACAAGGTTCATGGTCAATGGTGTCTGAGGGCACCTTTTCCATCAAGCCATCCATCAGTTTGAGCTGAGAAAGTTGCAGACCACTCAACTACAGAAGTTATCACACTTACTGAATAGAACACAGCTCAACATAAAACCAGGTTCTCACTCGACAAACTGCTATAAACCGCCTACAGAGAAGACTAAGTCTTGCTGTTTAAGACCAGTCACCAAAAATCCCTTTTTGGTAACAAATAAAAGTTTGTTGGCTTCAAGGTGGCATTGAATAATTGGGTTTTTGTGACTAAATCACAATCTAGTATTTCAACAAATCAGAACTGCCTCACTCGAAGATCCTGTTGGTGATCACAGATTGCAGTTTCCTCTTTTACCAACTTTTCATTGGTAATCAGGCAAATCCAGGAACCCCTTACTCCAGAAGGAGTAGCAATATATTTCTAGGTCAGGATGGTATGTGACTGGTTGAGGTAGTGGTGTTCCTATGTAGCTGCTGGCCTAGATGGTAGAGAATTTAGATTTGTAAGGTTTGATTTAGAAACGTCACCAAGAAGCCTTGGTGAGTTACAGCAGTGCGTCCTGTAGATGCTGCACAATACTGTCACTGAGCGTAGGTGGTGAAGAGAATGAATATTGAAATGAAAAGCCAATCAAGAAAGCTTCTTTGTCTTGGGTAGTTTCAGTTGCATTGCTCCAGACAAGTATGGAGTACTCCATCTGAATCCTTACTTGTGCTGTACATGTAGTGGTCTGGCTTTTGGGATACAGGGGATAAGCTACTCATCTCAGAATTCCAAGCCTATGCTTGTAGTCACAGTATTTGTTTGGCTTGTCCAATTCATTATCTGGTTAATGGTAGGATTAGGATTGAAAATGTAGAATTGCCATCTGGACTGACTGTGTGCTGAATGCTACATATATTAACGTACAGGTCCCTGTTCTTTGCAGAGAGGAAGAACATCCAATCCTAATACCTTATTTATCTGGCATCCGACTCACCGGGCGCCCTACCCTCTGTGAACTCTAACCACTTAATTAACAGCATTCCTAACACCACACTTTATATTGCCTTGCCATTTCACAGCAGCTGTCAAAGTTATCCTGGAGTCAGGGAAATTTAGAACAGCCCCATCACTAACAGATCCTGTGAGAGGAATCTAGAATTTTGAGTACACTAACATGATTATTGTATGGTAGTACAGAACTTGAGAACTGATGAAAAATGATGCATTTTATCAAAGCGTTTTGTTTTGCAATCACCAGGATCATTCACATGAATACCGATTCAAAGGGAAAAAAAAATCCACATTTGTACTGTTCGAAAGGCCAATGCTAATTGATTTGCAAGTGGACTTTGACTGATAGAGAATAAAGACCATGAAGAATGCATTGGAACAGGCACAGTGCATGCCTATACAGTGATTGAAAAGTTGCAAGTCTCCTTCATTCCATGTTCCTTTTAGATTGACTAGCTCTAGGACTCCTTCATTCCAGTATCACAGAATCACAGTTTTTAATGGTGCAAAGGAAAACTGTTCAGACTATGTGTCTGCACTGGCTCTCTGACCATTTTAACTTTGGGCCAAACCTCTGCTGTTACCTCATAACTCTACACATTTTTAGTTAAATGATTATCCAATGCCCTCTTGAATGCCTCATTTAATCTGCCTCCTCCACATTTCCAGGCAGTGTATTCTAAACCCAAGATGTCTCACTGGGTGAAAAAGGTCTTGTCATCTCACATTTCCTTCCTTTGAAATAACACATTAAATCTGTTCCAAGATAACAAAGTGCAGAACTGGATGAACACAGCAGGCCAAGCAGCATCATAGGAGCAGGAAGGCTGACGTTTCGGGCCTAGACCCTTCATCAGAAATGGGGAAATAAATAGCGGAATAAATCTGTTCCTTCTGGTTCTCAATCCTTTAATGAGCAGGAACAACCTTGTTTAAAAAAAGTATGTAAAGATAAACCCAGCCACTATAGACTAATCAGTTATTGATGGGGAAATTGTTTCAAATGATAATTTGTTACAACATTAATAATCACATGTATAAATGCAGAATGATTAAAGAAAACCAACATGGATCTTTTAGGAAAAATCATGTTTCACCAATTTGCAGGTGTTTTTAGTCAAGATTACAGAGAGTGTTGACAATTTCAATGCAGTTGAAGTGGTGTGCATGGACCACAGTGGATGTGGAAGTGATGTTTCCTCTTATGGGATAATTTAGAAACTGGGGTCACTGTTTAAAAGTAAGGGGTCACCCATTTAAAACAGAGATGATGATTTTTTTTCTCCCAAAGGATCATGAGTCTTTGGAACTCTCTGCTCCAGAAGGTAGTGGAAGAAGAGTCTTTGAATATTTCTAGGGCAGCGGAATATATATTCTTGTTGAACAAAAAGGGTTAGAGGTTGTCAGAGGTAAGAGGTGGCATAATCAGACAACGCACAATCTTGTTGAATGACAGAGGCAAATCGAGGGGCTAAGTGACCTATCTTTCTTCTAATTATATGCCATTATATTCATTGGCTTCAATCATTGGCTGCATGGTGGCTCAGTGGTTAGCACTGCTGTTCACTGTACTAGAGACTTTGGTTCAATTCCAGTGTTGGGTGATTGTCTGTGTGGGTTTCCCCTGGGTGTTCTGGTTTCCTTCTACAGTAAAAAGATGAGCATGTTAGGTGGATTGGCCATGCTAAATTGCCCATAGTGTCCAGGGATGTGTTGATTAAATGTGTTAAATGCGATAAGCCATGAGAAATGCAGAGTTGGGATTGGGGTAGGTCTGGGTGGGATGCTCTTTGGACGTGCAGTGCGGACTCGATGGGCTGAATGGCCTGCTTCCTTGCTGTAGAGGTTCTATGATTGCATGTACTATTTTAAACACCTTGGTTAGATAATCCCTCAAGATTCGATGCTCAAGCCAAGTTTTATAACCTGCCTGCCTAACTTAAAACTTTCAGCTCCAGTATCATTCTGATGAATCTACATTCCTTCCAATGCTAATACGGGACTGTATATCCTTGTTTAGGTAATGTGCTCAGAACTAAATTCCTGATGTGGTCTGACCACAGTTGTATCCAACTGATTTTTCTTTTTCACCCCTGTTTGTCCTAAAGTCCTTTCGATATAGGCCACCAACAACCCGCAATTATTATAAGTATTCTCCATCTCAGAAAATGTCTCCAAGGCAATCATCCAGAGCATTATCAAGCAAAATTAAACCACCTGAAGGCATGGGTGATCGAAGGTTTGGGAGAGACTTCCAGAGCTTATGACCTCATTAATGTAAAGCACAATCGCCAATGGTGGAGAGATTAACAGTGGGGCTGTGTACAAGGCCAGACTTGGTGCAGAGTGAATAACTAATGAGGTGGACGAGATGGCAGAATTAGGGAGGGGTAAGGTCATGGAAGGATTTGAATCCTGGTTGCCTTTTGAATTGTTTTGATTTGTACAATGTTATCCCAATGATATAATCCTTCTGTATTAGTTTATGGGTGCATTTGAATAACTTGTTAAAATGAGTGGTGAGGGCACCTTTTCCAAGGATATCACGTATCTGTGTTAATAACATTGCTAGCATTAATCGCAGTCTTGACAAGACTCTGTGTGAAGTGTATCACACTTTGCAAATTGTGCTCAAAGCAGATTTACCCAAAACCAGGGCTGGATTTGCACATCCTGCCCGTCATCCCAGAATTTAATGTCATCTCATGCCCGGTTTCAAAATGAAGGGCTTTTATTCCATTCTGATAGAAACAGCTACTCTCTGATGCCAAGACTGAGAAGGTGCCAATTATCTTTGGCTGTCACTCACCGTTGGTTTCTTTACCCATATCAGTCCTGCAATTGGCAAGAGGTTTCTAGAAACAGAATTCAGCTGATGTCTGACATTGTGCTCCCTAATTTTCGATCACTTGGCTGTCCAGGGTGGGGGCGCCTGTCCCAAAACAGAGATGTGAAAAGGGCTCATCAGCAATAGTGGTGGTCCCGTCACATTTCACAGGACCATAGGTCAGCACACGGATCTCAGCCAGACTGTGCAAAGCTATGGGAGGGCACGACCTGATATTCTATTTCCCCTGGCACATCCTACAGTAGCAGACGGTTTGGAACACAGGGGCAGGTGTGGAGGGCCCATAGGGAACCCAAGTGATGGCAACATCCCAAGATGATTTGCAGAAGGCTGATTATCTGCAAGCAAGGCTATGTTGTAGTGGACGTTCAGTGGAATGGATGGACTGAATTCATTAAGAGAAATAATGGACTGGATTTTTCAGGATGAAAGAGATTGAGTCATAGAGTCTTACAGCACAGAGGAAGGCCCTTCAGCCCAAATGGGTCCGCGCCAACCAAAATGTCTATCCACGTTAACCCCATTTCCCTGCACTTGGCCCATATCCTCCTAAATCTTTCCTATCCATGTATTCATCCAAATATCTTTTAAATGTTGTTAATGTACCAGCCTCAAGCACTTCCACTGGCAGCTCATTCCATATGTTTACCGCTCTCTGTGGAACTAAATCTTAGTGTTCTTGGGACTTGAACCTAGGCTTCTTTATTCAGAGGTAAGGACACTACCAGTGCACCATAAGAGCCTCATATCTGCTGCTTTCTGCAGATTCTGATCTTCTTGGATTCATCTGCCCGTCTACCACCTCCTCAATGTCTTACCACCTGACACCACAAAGATGGAACAGGCAACGAGCCATTCCATACAATTGGTTCTCAAACAAGCCCCATAGCTTGTTCATTTGTTACTTCAAAATGGTGGCAGGCTCCCTGTTTATGCAGCACACATCTCTGTAACAATATCAAATTATCATCTGACATTTGTACTCCATCTTTTGTTCCCTGCCCCTGGAGATTTGGGGTGCAGTGGGTTTGGCTCTCCTGATTTGCACTTGTAAAAGCCAGCCTTTGGTACATAGAAAGTAACAGCAAGACTGGGCCATTCAGCCCTTTGAACCTGCTCCTTCTTGAAAACATTCAATATTTGGCCTCAACCTCTTTCTGTGGCAAAGAATCCCACAGAATCACCACTCTCTGGGTGAAGAAATTTCTCCTCATCTCAGCCCTAGATGACCTAGCCCATACCCTTAGACTCTGGACACCAGCCTGCACATCCCTGGGCACGATGGGGCAATTTATCGTGACCAATCCACCAAAACTGCACATCCTTGAACTGTGGGAAGAACCAGAGCACCCAGAGGAAATCCACACAGACACGGGGAGAATATGCAAATTCCACATAGCAATCACCCAAGGCAGGAATTGAATTGGGGTTCCTGGAGCTAAGAGGCAGCAGTGCTAACCATCATGCTACCCCACTCCCAAAACGATCCCCACCTTATTCTTCTGAACTGTAGTGAATATAGTCCTGACTGATCCATGACATAGAACATAGAACCGGACAGCACAGTACAGGCCCTTCGGCCCACGATGTTGTGCCAAACTTTTACCCTAAACCTAAGGTCTATCTAACCTCCACCTCTACCTTATACTAACATCCTATCTAATAGCCGCTTAAATGCCCCTAATGAGGCCGACTCCACTACCCTCTCCAGCAATGCAGTCCATGCCCCTACCACTCTCAGACTAAAGAACCTACCTCTGACAACTCCCCTATATCTACCTCCACTCACTTTAAAACTATGCCCCCTCATAATAGCTACCTCCACCCTAGGAAAAAGTTTCTGGCTATCCACTTTATCTATACCTCTGATCATTTTGTACACCTCTATCAAGTCAAAACTGCAGTCCTGCTATCCCAAATATCTCATAACTGGATGAGTTTCAGCACATTTGGACAGTCGTGATTCTTGAAGGATTCAAGAATTTTGTTGAGTTTAACACCTATTGGACTGTAGTATAACACTGATTTCAAAGTTGGTCCAGATAATTGGGAGCTTTGAATAGCCTTTCTGTCAGTGCCACTACCTCTGGCATTGCTGCACTTTTTTGGAGAGATAGCCTGTTTGATGCATTCAATTCCGTGGAGAGAGAGAGATTTGAACCCATGAGGAGCTTGCAAATTCTACAGTTGGTGCCAAGAACTTCTCCTTGCACCAGGCAGTGTGTGCTTAACCTTTTAAATAATGGAACTGTGCGTGGCAGTCACAAACTCCTTTTTAGTTTAAACTGCCACGAACAGGGTCATTATTTCTCACAATATACAGCAGAGTTTACAAACACAGAGCAGCTTGGGTGCCTCCCTAATGACACTGAATGAAATAGCTTTCACATCACAGTAGGAGCAAACTCCAAGTGCAATCAGACCTCATTTGTAAAACTTAGCACCAAACATAGTGCTCTCTAGATGGTTTACTACTTAATAAAATTCCCATTTGCCTGTTTTATTGGACTATAAACCACACGTCCATGATCCTCACCATCATTCTCCCTTTGAATTCTCCTGTTCCTTTTTCTCCGCGGGAATGATTTTTAACACATTTCTCCTGATGGAGAAAAGCAGCCAAGCCATTAAATCAAGTTGATGTCTAATTCTGCACGATTTCTGCCTGCAAACCCTCTTAGTTTAACAGGAGCTCACTCGACTATTGGGTGTGAGCTTCATTAGTCTGGAAATTGGGGGTTGGGTCTCTGTTCTGTTCCATGGGCACTAGGGACATTTCAACGATATGCAGAGGTGGTGGTGACCAGCTCAGTGACAGTGGGTAGTGAAGGAGGTGAGCATGCCATGCCAACCACTGCCAACATCCCTTTGTTCCGACTGGATCAACAGGACGTAGTTCATCCCATGTGGTAAATTGAAACCATTTGGTAGTCTAACCAGCAGAGCCTCTTGCCCTAAACTAGATGCATTTTACTGCGTGATAACAATAGGTCTAAGTTACACTGATCTGATGGACATTGTTGCTGAGACTGATCAGACCCAGATACTCTCCTCCAGAATCACAGTTGATCAGCCTTTCCCCACCTAAATCCTAATGATGTGATCATATTAGTGGATACTGGATTAGTTATTCATTTTAAATCCAAGATAGATAATTTTTATTAAGGAAAGCTATTAAGAGGAAATGCAGTTATAGAGTCATAGAGATACACAGCATGGAAACAGGTCGTTCGGTCCAACACGTCCATGTCAACCAGATATCCTAAATTAATCTAGTCCCATTTGCTAGCATTTGGCCCGTATCCCTTCAGACTCTTCCTATTCAACTACCCATCCAGATGCCTTTTAAATGTTGTAGTTATAATAGCCTTCACCACTTCCTCTGGCAGCTCATTCCATACAAGCAACACCCTTGGCATGAAAAAGTTGCCCATTAGGCCCCTTCAAAATATTTCCCCTCTCACTTTAAACTTATGCCCTCTTGTTTCAGACTCCTTTGTCCTGGAAAAAAATACCTTGGCTATTCACCCTATCCATGACCCTCATGATTTTATAAATCTCTATAAGGTCACGCAGCAGCCTCTGACACTCCAGGGAAAATAGCCCCAGCCTATTCAGCCTCTCCTGATAACTCAACCCTCCAACCCTGGCAACATCCTTGTAAATCTTTTCTGAACTGTTTCAAGTTTCACAACATCCTTCCTATAGCAGGGAGACCAGAATTGAAAGCAGTATTCCAATTACAACAGAAAGTAAATACATTTTGGTGTCAGACAGAAAACATTCTCGTATGGGATTAGGCATCAAGAGTATTTCTCTGTACCTCCATGTTTAGGCTTCTGCTACCCAAAGACCCAGAAACAAACCTAATCCTACCCTGGTTCTCCTATCTGTAGGCTAACAGAACACCCCTGAGTCTAACTTACTAATTTACTTGTTCACAGGTTGTGAAATTGAAGAAATTGCCCATCCCTAATTGCCTGTGGAAAATGGTGGTAAAGTGCCTTCTTGAACAGCAATATATATTACTGACTTTGATGAGGAAAGTGAATCTACTCTAGCCAAGTTTGTGAATGGCACACAAGTAGGTGAGAAGGCAAATGATGAGGATGACTGAAAGAGTCTGCTGTGTAATGTAGAAAGGCTTTGTGAATGAGAAAAACTTTGTCAGATAAATTATAAGTGGGGAAATGTGAGGCTATGCACTTGCCAGGAAGAATAGAGTAGCAGAATATTATTTAATTAGAGAAAGGCTGCAGAAAGCTACAAAACAGAGATTTGGGTGTTCCTGCCTGCAAATCACAAAAAGCTCATATCAAAATTCAGCAGGTAATAGGGAAGACAAAAGAAATATTGGTCTTTATTTCAAAGGGAATGGAATATAATAGTAGGGAGGTTTTACTAAAATTGTACAAGGCACTAGTCAGAACACAGCTGGAACACTGTGAACAGCCCTTTATTTAACAATAGGCACACGAGCATTGGAGGAGGTGCAAAGAAGATTCATTTGGCTCTTTGATCTGTCTTATGAGGAGAGGTTTAGTAGATTGGGGTCCTGTTTTCTTTGGAATATAGCAGAAGGAAAGACAAGTTTATTGGAACATGCAAGATTCTTATGGGATTCAACAGGGTAGATGTGAAAAGGTTGATTCCCCTTGAAGGAGAGTATAGTACCAGAAGGCATAATCAGACTGAGGGGTTGCACATTCAAAACAATGATGAGGAGTAATTTCTTCTTTTAGAAGGTTCAGAATCTGTGAAAATCTTTAGAACAGAGAGCTGCACAGGTTACATCATTCAGTGCATTCAAGACTGAGACAGATTTGTAATCAGTAAAGGAATAAAGGGTTATGGGGAAAATGTAGTTTCTTTCACTCATTTATTAAAGCTACCTCATTACACATCACCAGTTCAGCCTTATTCCCTGGTTTGTTCCATAACATATTGTTCTTGGAAACTGTCCTGAAGGCACTCTATGAATTCTTCCATGTGGCTATCTCTGTCAATCTAACCATCTAACAAGATTAACGTCACCTATGATTAATGAACTGCCTTTGTTACATACGCTCAATGTTTCTTGATTTTTCTCTGTCCATTGATTTAGACAGACAACAGAGAAATGGCATTGCACAGAAACTGTGATGAAAAAAGAATCGACAGGTGGTTGACAAAATTCCAAAGATCAAAAGTCCAGACCACAAAGTGGAAGGTTATTTTTTGACAGTCCTTTCGATTTTAGCAATGATGACATGCAGCTGTCTGTATGCTGATGGTGGTTTCTCAGGTTGTGGACATGCTTGCCCAGCCAGTGGGATTGGTTGCAAACGTTTCATTACCCTGCTAGGCAACATCGCCTCCAGTGAAGCATTGGTGTTCTGTCCCACTTGTTATTATATGCCTCAGTTTGCTGGGGTAGTTGCTATTACTTCCGGCTTTGTTTCTCAGTGGTTTGTACACAATTCAATGAGTTTGTTGATGGAGTTCCAGTTGGAATAGTTTCTCAATTTGGCAAGTGATCAGCTGGACCTGGGCCTTTTCATGTTTTTGAAGTGTCTTTTACTGCCAGGAAGAGAAAGAGAGAAGGAGTAACTCATGCTTTCTCCTTGCAGGCTCTGGATGTTTCTCTCACACTGGCTCTTACAGTTTTCACCTTTCTAAAATTCAAACTATCAGAGAGCTGCCAATTTCTCAAATGACTTTCAGTGTTCTTCAGTCTCAAATTCTCCCTCTCACTCCTTCAAGAAGTAACATTGTGTTGCACAGTGCAAAAAATATGCAACATTTGATTTTAAAGTTACAAAACATTTCTGCATTTCAATTTTAAGAGTCAAACTTCTATTTCAGTATACAATTCCCCAAAAATACATCATCTCTTACAGAGCTGACCATCTCCCTGCCTATAAGTACCAGGCAAGATATCACAGGTTTATGGCAGACTGCTGCTTCTCTGATCTTTGACAGTTAACCAAATCTAATCATAATTTCCATTATGTTCTCAATATTTTTCTCCAACTACAAAGATCAAAACCATTGATCTCACGGTGTTTCTTCTCTTGCAAATTTTTCAAATGTCTGATGAGTTTTTTTTCTTATAGTTCTAATTTTTAATTGATAGGCTTCAGAACAAAAGCATAAGCTACAGAGAGGGAAAACATGTTTATAATTTAAATGGTGCATCAGTTGAATTTAATATTGATTTGCATCTCTAATTTATTTTATATTAACTTATTGGCATTTATCATTCAAAGGAAGAATGCTGGAATATATTTAAAAGCCCAATTTGTCCATGTTGTTCTGAAATATGGCTATAAAAACAAAACCAAGTTTCCTGAAATTGAATGCAGACTGGACCCATAAATACAGCAGACTCCAATGAGGTGGCTCATCCCCTATTTAGCAGCACTTCTTTGTGACAGGGTGTGTCCTTGCTCTTCCATAAAATCAGAAAACAGCTTTAACCTCAAACTAACAAGAAACTACGCAATAAAATGCATTCTTGCACTGCCTGGAATCTATTCTCTTGCATCTTGTGGATTGAATTATCAGCGAGTGGTTGGGTGAGCTGGGTTTGGTTGACATGCATTAGGTTTATGCAGCGTTGACAAGGTAGACCCCTGCAGTTTCAGATCAATTTTTCAGTGTATTCGGTCTTGAAGGTAATCCCACTGTTCTCCTCTCTCTCATCTCCCACATACTTGCTGATTTGGCACATTGTTAGCCACAGTTCATGCGGTATCTTCTCACCCTGACTGCAGCTCGTGGCCACCTTATCCAAGTTTCAATGGGACCATTCCCACCTTTATCATCAGAAATGTATAGCACCATGACCACTGTCAGCATATTGAAATGACACCAGGATTAAAGGAGTTAATAAGGACTGGTAGCACAGGCAAAGCCATATTCCCTTAACGAGGGACAATTAATGGATGATCATATTGAACAGCTTAAGGTTAAAAGATAAAGAAAGAGAAACAGTTTATTCTGGCAGGAAGAGTGTGGAATAAGACACACAATCTTAAAATCAGAGCCAGGTCATTCAGGGTGATAAGACTTCTTTACGTAAAAGGAATTTTGGAAACTATCCCACACAAAAACTGTTGAAGCCAGAAATCAATTGAAAATTTCAAAGACAACAAGGTGCAGGGCTGGATGAACACAGCAGGCCAAGCAGCATCATAGGAGCAGAGAGGCTGACGTTTCGGGCCTAGACCCTTCATCAGAAAAGGGGGAGGGGAAGGGGGTTTTGAAATAAATAGGGAGAGAGTGGGAGGCGGATAGAAGAGGGATAGAGGAGAGGATAGGTGGAGAGGAAACAAACAGGTCGAAGAGGCGGGGATGGGGCCAGGAAAGGTGAGTGTAGGTAGGGAGTTAGGAAGGGGATAGGTCAGTCCAGGGAGGACGGACAGGTCAAGGGGGTGGGATGAGGTTGGTCGGTAGGAGATGGAGGTGCGGCTTGGGGTGGGAGGAGGGGATAGGTGGGAGGAAGAACAGGTTAGGGAGGCAGGGACGAGTTGGACTGGTTTTGGGATGCGGTGGGGGGAGGGGAGATTTTGAAACTTGTGAAATCCACATTGATACCATTGGGCTGCAGGGTTCCCAAGCGGAATATGAGTTGCTGTTCCTGCAACCTTCGGGTGGCATCGTTGTGGCACTGCAGGAGGCCCAGGATGGACATGTCGTCTGAGGAATGGGAGGGGGAGTTGAAATGGTTCGCGACTGGGAGGTGCAGTTGTTTATTGCAAACCGAGCGTAGGTGTTCTGCAAAGCGGTCCCCGAGTCTCCGCTTGGTTTCCCCGATGTAGAGGAAGCCACACCGGGTACAGCGGATGCAGTATACCACATTGGCAGATGTGCAGGTGAACATCTGCTTGATGTGGAAAGTCTTCTTGGGGCCTGGGATGGGGGTGAGGGAGGAGGTATGGGGGCAGGTGTAGCACTTCCTGCGGTTGCAGGGAAAAGTGCCGGGTGTGGTGGAGCTGGAGGGGAGTGTGGAGCGGACGAGGGAGTCACGGAGAGAGTTGTCCCTCCGGAAAGCAGATAAAGGTGGGGAGGGAAAGATGTCTTTGGTGGTGGGGTCGGATTGCAGATGGCGGAAGTGTCGGAGGATGATGCGTTGGATCCGGAGGTTGGTGGGGTGGTACGTGAGGACGAGGGGGATTCTTTTTTGGTTTTTATTGCGTGGACGGGGTGTGAGGGATGAGGTGCGGGAGATGTGTGAGACACGGTTGAGTTTTATATTTGGAGAATAGAAACTCAGTAAAAACTAAGGCTGTGAAGGTATTGGGAAGCAAATCACATTGTTGAACATGAGAGGCAATTATTGTATTTAGGTCTAGCCTGCCCTCCATCATAAGGTCAGAAGTAGGAATATTTGCTGATCAGTGTGCAATGATTAGCACCATTCACGACTCATTAGATACTGAAGTAGTCCATGATCAAATGCAGCCAGATCTGGGCAATATCCAGGACAGGCTATGGCAAGTACATGGCAAGTAACATTTGCTGTGCACAAGTACCTAGAAATGACCATCTCCAAAAGAGAAGATCTAACCATCTCCCTTTGACATTCGATCGCTTTACTGTTACTGAATCCCCAATACCAAATCCTGGTAACAAGAAACTGAACTGGAATAGCTATGTAAATACAATGGCTACAACAGCAGGTCAGAGGCTAGGAATTCTGCAAAAGAAAACCACTTCAATTTCTCTCTCCTCAATCCTTGTGCACCATCTACAAGGTATACTTCAGGAGTGTGATGGAATATTCCCCACTTGCCTGGATGGGTGCAGCTCCAATAACAGTCATGATGTTTTACATCATCCTGGAGGAAGCAGCTGTTTAAATGATGTCCCCGTGTCCACCAACTTCAACCTTCACTCCCATCACCATTAGCACCATCTACAAGTTTCGTTATGACGACTCCCCAGTTCAAAACCTATGACCACCACCATCTAGAAGGACAAAAGTAACAGATACATGGCAACACCACCATTTGCAAGTTGTCTTCTCTTTCTTGGAAAGAGACCACTCTTTCTCAGACCACTCTTTCTTGGAAATATATCACCATTCCTTCACTGTCTCAGGGTCTTGGACTCCCTTCCCAGCAGCACCTGTGGCAGTTGCTACACCCCAAGGACTGCTGTGGTTCAAGGAGGCAGCTCAATGTCATATTCTCATGGACAATAAAAGCTGGTTGAGCAAATGATGCTCACAACCTACAAACAAATATAAAGAAAGAAAGGGTTAATACTGAAGAGTGTCTTAAGCACCACCCACTATGTTGATGTCATGTGGATGCAACATTTGGTCATCCTGAAAGCCTGAAGCAAAGTGTACCATATCAGTATAATCTGTGACTAGTTGCTAATATGCAATAAACCATATCTTGTAACTGTGAGAGAAATGACTAATTTGACTAGGAAGTAGTTTTCCTCCCGCACATTAGATCAAGCAGGCCCTGTACTTTCCTACACTTAAAGAGGATGGTGTCAGCAACCCCTTTCATGATGAGCTGCAGCTCCTACAGTGTAATGAGTTGGTATGACAAAACAACATGATGGCAGCAGTAGAGATTTGATTTCACTGTGCAGATATCACATGGTGAGCAGTGGTGTGAGATTTTCAGACTCAGCTTGTAGGTATCCGTTCATACGGTACTGTCAGCAGTAGGGAAGGCCTGAAGATTTAAGAACCAATGAGGAAGAATACTGCGGTGAATCACAAAAACATTTCAGAGATGCACTGTAACAGGAGAGTTAGCAAGTCCTCAGAGAAGAAGGAAGAGTAACTCCATGGCTGATACACGTTGCATTGTAGGGCCAGTCCTGATCACAATTCAACATATAGTGAACAAACATTGGCGGCTCCTTGATTAAAGCGGAAAATTCCCAGGGGCCAGGGGAAGCTTTAAAACAGTGTGTAATCCAGAAGTTAAGAAATTATTGAAAGCACAGATTGAACATCACTACAATGAATGAGCAGCTCGAGGCATGGCTACACAAATGAAGGGGCTGTAATAAAAATATTCATTTGATGTCACAGAGTCAGGAACATTGCAAAGTCATAATTAAAATGATAAGACAGGCCGGTAAAAAACCCAAGCAGTTCTGTTTTAATGAAATTTTGGAAGATTTTATTCCAGCCACGAAACAGATACAATATCCTTTGTTATAATCAAAGTGTGATAAAAGATGGGCATCCTCCATTTAAAAAGCAAAACACAAGAGTTGATTCCTGCTCCCCATGCATTGGCAGTCTAGAATTTGTGCTCAATTCTCTGAATGGAACGTGAGCACATAAGCCTTCAATTCAGAGGGGAGAGTGCTACCATTGAGAAATGCCTGGTATAAAATAAAGTACTGTGATGTTGAATGGCTTGGTTGATCTGTGTTTGATTATATCATTCCAGTCATTGACCAATGTACACTTTACTTGATTGGTTAATCCTGTGGGGGGGCAAAAAGAGCTAAGTAAACCAGGAAGATTCAGAGAAGTGTGAAGCTCTGAGCTGAGATCTGGTGTGTATATTTTGAAAGTCCTGTGAGTTGTGGGATAATTTATAGCATGGATGAATATACATATTGTAGATTTAACATTGATGGTATCTGTGCATTGCTGTGAAACAGTATTTGCAGATATAAGATATACAGCAAGCTTGTGAATAATTAACAATTACATTAAACAGAAATATTTCTTTTTATTTACTTTTGTATGATTTGTTGCTGAATGCATGGTAGCCACAAGACTATGGATATTTAGTGGGCATTTAACCACTGAGGATAAATCACCATATGTAATCTGTCTAGAAACATGAGGGACAAAGTGGCTTTGTACCTCAACTGCCAATGCTACAGCTTTTCCATGAAGAAACAGATTAAGTTGCAAGTGGCTTTTGAGGTCAGTGAGCTAAGGGCAAAAGAAGGTGTTGAGAAGTACAGTGCAAATGTGGTTTGAACACGAACATACACGGGGTTGACTAGCAGAGTACTAGCTGTTGACATCAAGGTCAGGAACCATTTGAGGGATGGACAGCAGTCACTCCAACTGTCTGTCTATCTTGGCAGTAAAACAGATCTTTGCACTTCCCAGGTGACAGCAGCAACAGAGTTAGGCCAAGTCATTAATTTGGGCAAACCTGCAAGTTTGCTTTTGTCTTGTCACATGCAAGGCATTTTTACAATCCTTCTTTGTGAACAAAGACAGATCTTGCTGTATCATTTCTCTTGTATCATTCTGTTCATTTCCCTTTGACTCACTGTCCAACAGTTCTATTAAAAACTGAGGCAGCATTATGGGATTTCATTACATGCTACAAATCATGGGTTTGAGACAATAATAGTGAAGATCATTTTATTTTTCAATTTTCTTTCATTTTGTGTCTTTCTTTTTCTTTTGTGGGTCTTTATTTTGTTTAATCCTCCCATTTTGTCTCATTTTCTCTCTGTTGTATCTCATCCTTCACTTTTTGTCTATTAAGTGTTTTGTCTATTCTTCTCCATCCACAATGAATCTTCTTGTTTGAAAGGCAAGTTAGGAACAGGGGGAGGTAATTCAGCTCCTCATGCCTTTATTGCCATTTAGTGCTCTCACTGTTGTATAAGCCCACAAGCTGGCTACACTGTGTGAAATGCTGTGCATGATGAAGATTGCTGCATCCTCCCCATGTCTGCGTGGGTTTCCTCCAGGTGCTCCTGTTTCCTCCCACAGTCCAAAGATGTGCAGGTTAGGTGGATTGGCCATGCTAAATTGCCCATAGTGTTCAGGGATGTGTAGATTACGTGAGTTATAGGGGGATGGGTCAGGTTAGGATGCTCTGAGGGTCGGTGTGGACTTGTTGGGCCAAAGGGCCTGTTTACACACTGTAGCGATTCTATGATACATCAGGGTAACAAAACAAAATGTGGAATATAGTGTTACAGCTATAAAGAAGGTGCAGAGAAAGATCAACTCTAATATATGAGAGGTCCATCCATAAGTTGGATAACAGTGAGGAAGAAGCTGTTTTGAATCTGTTGATCCATGTTTTCAAACTTTTACATCTTCTGCCTTAGGGAAGAGTGTGGAAGAGCATATAACTGGGGTGGGAGGGGTCTTTGATTATGTCGGCTGCTTTGACGAGGCAGCAGGAAGCGTAGATGGAGCCATTGGCAGTAAGGCTGGTTTTCGTGATGGACTGGGCTGTGTTCACAACTCTCTGCACTTTCTGATGGTCTTGGACAGACCAGATACCATATGAAGCTTTGATACATCCGGATATGGAACTTTCTATGGTTTATTGCATTTTTATGGCATGTTTACAACTAATTACAGGTTACATTGAGATGATAAAGATTGTCACAGAGACTTTGAGGAGGACCAGATGTTAAATATCAGTCCTTCAAAATCCTAAACTGTTCTACATGTATGTCCATTTGTATCATCATTGTAGGTGGTGCTTAAGGCAATCCTCATTAATAACCCTTTCAAATCCATTTTCAACATCTTGGCCTCCTCCAGTGATACCCAACATTACAAATAACAGTCTTCAGCCAATTCGATACACTCCATGTGATATCAAGAAACAATTGGAGACATTGGAAATTGAAAAGGCTCCGGGCCCTGACAACATTCCAGCAATCGTACTGAAGGCTTTTGCTCCAAAACTTGCTGCTCACCTAGCCAAGCTCTTCCAGTACAGTTACAAGGCTGGCATTTACCTGACGATGTGGAAAATTGCCCAGGTATGTCCTGTACATAAAAAGTAAGACAAATCCAACATTGCCAATTACCACCCCACCAAGCAACTCTTGATCACCAGTGAAGTAATGGAAGGTGTCATCAATGGTGGTAAAGCACATTGGGATGACATGAAATTGTAGAAGGTGCTACAGAAATCCAAGTTCTTTGGTACTGCCTTGGTGTGACATATATTGTTTTTAAACCTACGAGCAAGCCACAAACCAATACCCAAGAAATTCTGACCCCCTCCACCTGACCTGGCCTGATCCTGGTGTTTGTAACAGGAAACAATACACAGGCTGGGTCTCATTTCTCTTGAAAGAAAAATAAAGCTGAGGATTACCTGAAAGCAACCTTTACAATTAAGTAAGGTCTTGATAGGGTTGGTCCTGAGAATTTGTAATTGTGTGGAAGAGCTAAAGTAGAGGACATTAACACATGTATAGTCATGAAGAATCCAATAGGGAATTCAGAAGAAAATCTTTCACCCAGAGAGTGGTTGAAATGTGGAACTCGCTCCAATTGGGAGTGGATGGAGTGATTAGTATTGATGAATTGAAGGAGAAACGAGAAGAACACATGATTGAGAAGGGCATAGAGAGTTATAATGGCAGGTTCAGAGGAGAAAAGATCAGAGGAGGCTGAAGTGGAGCATTCACACCAATGTGGCTTGATTGGTCAAATTGCTTACTTCTATGCCACATGATCTGAATGGATCTATTATGTAATCCTCTATATTTAGTGAGTGTTAAAGGGACTCGGAGTTCCCATGAGTATACCTTCAGGTTTGATTTGTGAATTGTCTACATTTCCTTATGCCTTACTCTCACTGTGTCTGTCATCCTCCATTGTTCCTACTTGCTTGCTCTTTCTTCCTCTCTACAATGTTATCATTTCAACATGTTGACAAGACATAACCAGTATTTCTACCTACAATCTTGAATGTCTACCAGATAAGTCACTTCACTGACTGTCTTAGTTACCTTGTACGATCCACCAAATCTCACTTTCAGAGGCCTCCTCTGTAAAGATAACAGCACAACATTTCAGATCCAGCTGAAATCACTGAATCACAGAATTGTTATGCTGCAGAAAGAGGCCATTCGGCCCATCATGCCTCTTTAAACAAGTGTCATTACCTAGTGCCAAACTGCAGCTCTTTTCTTCATACCTTAACACACCATTTCTATCCGAATAACCAACCAATTCCCTCTTGAATGTCTCAATTGAACCTGTCTCTACCAAACTTCCAGGTAATGCATTCAAGACCTCAACCATTCGATGTCTGAAAAAGACTTTTTAATTCACCTGCAGCATTCAAATTAACTTTGACACACAATCAGAACAGTGCAAGTCAACATAAGAACTTATGTAAGTTATATTGTCACATCAATCACTTCTTTCTAACGTACATTAATGAATTTATGACTTTTCTAAATCTATTGTGACTTCTTGTAAATAATACAAGGTGCTCTGCATGTGCAATCGGTTCCTGACTGATTTAGAAGTTGAAGTGAATATTGTATTTTCCTGGAGAGTGATTCTCAATACTGAATTTCAGATATTGAAGGGATGTTGCTATGGTGATCTGTCAGCTTCCATGTTGATGATAAATGTTCCAAACACCTCTCTGTCCGTTAGTGTGGGTGCACGATAGATAGAATGTTACCAGGGCTGAAGGTAAAATGATGGCAGGTTTGTATAGCCTTGCTTGAATTTCCTTGAGAGTAGAAGATTGAAGGGCAATTTGATCACAATGTCTAATGCATTCAAACAATCTGCTCAGGTGGATACGGCAAAAGTGGGAAATATATTTTCACAAAACAGTAGTGGAAATACAGAATTAATTTTTGCCTCTGAAGAAAGGCTTGAATGTTAAGGTCAAATGTTCCTTTCAAGTTTCGTGTCACTGAACTTTTTTTCTGGGTAAGACTATTATTATCATTTATTTTCAAATAAATTATTATTTTCAAAAAATAAACAGGAGAGGTGAGAAAATGAAGTTGAGGTATAGACAGCCATTAACAAATTGAATGGTAGATATGAATGAGGAGCTCAATGGCTCCTGTGTAACTGCTTGAAGGCACAAATGGCCTCATCCTTTTTCCTCTGCAACAGACTCAAAAATGGAATGAAATATTGTGCCTGTGAAATATGTTCAAAATATTTGATACATACTGCCTGTTCTTCGTAACAGGCATAAAATTCTAAATGGCCTCCTCCTGTTTCTACAATGGGCTCAAAAAGACGGAATGGCCTCCTGTTCATGTGTCAGCTTAAATCAATGTTAGCTTTTTGTCTTATTTCTTCTCAGGACGTCAAATCCCTTGAATGTTAGAATTTATTCCCATCCCTAACTGACAGGTGAAATTGGAGGGGAGCCATTTTTGCCCCACTGAAGTCGACTGAAGTTTCAAAGCATCTGGTTTTCTCAGGTATTGCAGTGAGCAAATAACTGTTCACCATTACTGTAGGTCTGAACTCACATAGGATACAATGACCTTCATTCACATCTGGATGATGACTCAGATTATAAGGCTGATGTGAATGAAGTTCATTGTATCCTACATGATGAGTTCAGACCCACAGAGAGAAGACACTAGTCTAACTGAGCATGTGAAGTAAGATACTGAGTTTGAGAGCTGTATTTGAAAATCTACTGTGTACAAATGTAAATAAAGTGAGGTTACAATATGTAAGGGGTTGAAGATCCTTACTTAGTGAAAGGGAGCAGACGACCTCAGGGATAATGTCTGCATACTTTTGACTGGTATCTCAATGTGCAGTATTGGATTAAATCACAACAAAAGCATTACTAAAAGGTGAGTTAAGGTCAGGATGAGGACTCAAGAAACCAAGTTAAAAATCTGGCTTCTTGCCTTCTAGTCCTGATGAGTGCAAGATGAAAAGCTGCACCTTTGTGTCTCCTTTTAGCAATGTTTATATTCTGTATGACCAAGAGGTTATTAACAAGATGAAACATGGGGAAGCAGCTCCAGAATTTTTCATTACAATAGAGTCCAAGGGAAACAGTTGTAAAAGAAGATTCTGAAGGCAGAACAGGATCTCAGGAGACATTAAGAGAAAGAAGCTGAAAATGGCAAAGATGCCGAAGGCCGGGAAAAGACCTTCAAAGATTTCAGTTACAGAGATATAGAGCCAGAAGACTCTGAAGTATAAGATAAATAGACTCAGATGTCCAATGCATCATCAATATGCTTTAAATACTCTGGAGAAGAAAAGTACAGGTTCAGGAAAATTTGTGTACTTTCTCACTCACTCACTCTCTGTCAGTCAGACATGATAGTCCAAAGAGATAACAGCTCTGGTACAGAACTTGCTGTTACCTGAATGATTTGAAGGCCTACAATGATACGGGAGTTAGGAGCTCTGGAAGCAACAGTTTCAATGCTATAATCTGGCTTCAAGCTCACATGTGAAGGAATAGTGTCATCAAATCAGCTGATATGCTATAGACCTAAAGCTGATGATATTCAGGTAAGACAAAGTGTGGAATAGAGACATAGAAAATAGGAGGAGTAAGCCAGTCAGCCCTTCAAGACTGCTCCAGCATTCATTATGATCATGACCGATCATCCAACTTGATAGCCTGTCCCTGTTCATCCCCCATTTCCTTTTCTATCCAAAGAGCTGTAACCAACTCCTGGAAATCATGCATTTTGTGCTTGACTGCTTTCTGTGGAAGCAAACTCCACAGGCTCACTACTCTCTGGATGAAGACATTTCACCTCATCTCAGTCCCATATGGTTTCACACATAGCCTTATACTGTGACCTCTGGTTCTGAACTCTCTGACATCAGGAACATCATTCCTACCCTGCCTAGTTTCTTTGAGATGGCTGCTCGTTCTTTGAACTCCAACAAATATAGTATTGACCGATTCAATCTCTTCACATATGTCAGTCCTGTCATCCCAGGAATCAGTCTGGTAAACTTTTGCTGCACTCCCCCCATAGCCAGAATATCCTTCCTCAGATAAGGAGACCAAATCTGCACACAATATTCCAGGCGTGGTCTCACTAAGGCTCTGTACAATTGCAGCAAGACATCCCTGCTCCTGTACTTGAATCTTCTCGGTGTGAAGGCCAACATATCATTTGCCTTCTTCACTGCCTGTTGGACCTGCATACTTAACTTTCAGTGACTGGTATACAAGAGTACCCAGATCTCAATTCACATTCCCCTTTCTCAATTTATAGCTAATTAAGATAATAATTTGCCTTCCTGTTTTGGCTATCAAAGTGAATAAGCTCAGATTTATCCACATTATACTACATCTGCCAAGCATTTGCCCATTCACTCAACTTGTACTATAGCAAACGATGCTTTGAGAAAAGCCTTATCATGTGCTTTAGCCACTAAAGAAATGTAGTAATAGAATGAATGTGATTGAGTCAGTGATCTCATAACCTGGGGGAGTCAATAGACCCATTCTCATTGGATTGATATCACCATGCAGGATATTGCAGTCACAGAACTTTCAATGAAGAATTAATTAGAGAAATTATGGTATTCACCATGAGGGATGAAAGAAGTTATTAGAGTTTCTTTAATCCATGGATGATTTAAGGCTGAAAGTGGCATTCCAATTTGTCCCACAGCCGGGATTCAGGCCCCAAAATTGGTCATTACAGTGAGGAAACTTCAGGCAATCTTCAGTCACAGTTAGCTGTGTGATGGGATGGCATGATTGCTCAGCGGTTAGCACTGCTGCCTCACAGTGCCAGGGAACTGGGTTAGATTCCACCCTCTGGCGACTATCTGTGTGGAGTTTGCACATTCTCCTCATGTCTGCGTGGCTTTCCTCCGGCTGCTCTGGTTTCCTCCCACAGTCCAAAGATGTGCAGGCTAAGTGGATTGGTCATTCTAAATTGCCCGTAGCATTCAGGGATGTGTAGATTAGGTGGGTTATAGGGGAATGTGTCTGGGTGGGATGCTCTGAGGGTCGGTGTGGACTTGTTGGGCCGAAGGGCCTGTTACCATACGGTAGGGATTCTATGATTCTATGATAAATTGCCCATAGTGTCCAGGGATGTGCTACCTAGGTGGATTCGCCGTGGGAAACACAGGGTTATAGGAATAGAGTAGGGGGATGGGTCTAGGTGGGATGCTGTTCAGAGGATGGTGTGGACTTGATGGCCTGGATGGCCTGAATGGTCTGCGTCCATACTGTTGGGACTCTGTGATGATTTTTGAGATGTATCAGCCCCAAGAGAGCATTGTCACCCTTCCAAAAGCTCACAAAAACACACAAATCAATGTTATCAATCATAATAGGTTGTATACGACAACCAAAATCATAAGCACAATAAATGTCCAGCAGTGACAGCTAAGTGTGGCCAGTTGGAACACTTTATAACAAAAGTGTCTGCTGACTGTACCTTCATCACCTCAAAAATAAAGAAAATGTTCTGCAAAAGAAAGTTTTTTGGAGAAATAGAAATTCTACAACAGAGAAAAGTTCAAAAGTTTAGAAAAAGAACAAAAGGTGAAGATAACATTTCGAGAAAAGCTCCAAGTGAGTCAAAACAGATTCTGCATCAACATAAAAGTACAAGGTTCTGAAACAGAATTCAACAAACAATACTGTCAGATAGCTTGCCAATATTGAAGTCTGTGATGGTCAGAGTAGCAAACAGAAAACTTCAAGGTCTCATATCTTAAGCTGCATGGGTAAATTATCACAAAGCTTCATCACAGAGGACAAGATATCAATAAAAAAAAATGATTAATTGATTTTACTGTCATGTCTACTGAAATACAGTGCAAAGCTTTGTTTACGAGCGGTACAGGCAGATCACGGCAAGCAAAGGATGTACAGATCAAAAAGACTTAGAGACATACAGTTTACATTGCAGGTTACCTTATTTGAAGTGAGAGCCCATTCAACAGGTCTGATAACCACCTGAAAGAAGCTGTTCCTGAACCTGCTTGTGTGTGTGTACAGACTTCTGTATTTTCTGCCTGACTGAAGAGGTCGTAGGAGATCATTGCCAGGGTGCGATGGATCTTTGATGATGTTAGCCACCTTTCTGTGGCAGCAAGCCATGTAAATAGAGTCTATGGATGGAAGGTAGGCTTCTGTGATGGTCTGGACTGTGCACACCACCTTCTGTGGTTTATTATGGCCTTGGGCAGAGTAGATGCCATACCATGCCATTATGCACCTACACAGTGTGCTTTCAATGGTGCATCTGTAGAAGTTGGTGAGGGACCTTACGGACATGCCAAATTTCCTGAACTGCCTGAGGAAGAAAAGGCGTGTTGTGTCTTCTTAACTGTTGCATTTACGTGGGAAGTCCTGGACAGGTGGTCAGTTATCGTCACTCCGAGGAACTTGATGCTCGTCACCCTCTCAACCTCAGTTCCATCGATATAGATGGGGGGGTTGTTCTCCTCCTTTCTTCCTGTAGTCGATGATCAGTTCTTTAGTTTTGCCGACGTTGAGAGACAGATTGTTTTCATTACACCACGTCACCAAGTCCTCTATCTCCCTTCTACATTTTGACTCTTCATTGTGAGATATCTGCCCCACCAAGGTGGTGTCATCAGCGAACTTGTGGATGGCTTTTGTTTGGAATTTGGCAACACAGTTGCAGGTGCACAGAGAATATAGGGGGCTGAGGACGCATCCTTCAGGGGGTCCAGTGTTGAATGTTATTGTGGAGGAGGTGTAGTTACCTATCCTCACTGCTTACAGGGATCCAGTTGCAGAGGGCAGAGCCAAGACCAAAGTCAGCCCTCAACCGTATCTCCCGCATTTCCCGCAACTCATCCCTCACACCCTGTCCCCGCAATAACAACCAAAAAAGAATCCCCCTCGTCCTCACATACCACCCCACCAACCTCCGGATCCAACGCATCATCCTCCGACACTTCCGCCATCTGTAATCCGACCCCACCACCAAAGACATTTTTCCCTCCCCACCCTTATCTGCTTTCCGGAGGGACCACTCTCTCCGTGACTCCCTTATCCGCTCCACACTCCCCTCCAGCCCCACCACACCCGGCACTTTTCCCTGCAACCGCAGTAAGTGCTACACCTGCCCCCACACCTCCTCCCTCATCCCCATCCCAAGCCCCAAGAAGACTTTCCACATCAAGCAGATGTTCACCTGTACATCTACTAATGTGGTATACTGCATCCGCTGTACCCGTTGTGACCTCCTCTATATCGGGGAAACCAAGCAGAGGCTTGGGGACCGCTTTGCAGAACACTTACGCTCAGTTCGCAATAAACAACTGCACCTTCCAGTCGCGAACCATTTCAGCTCCCCCTCCCATTCCTCAGACGACATGTCCATCCTGGGCCTCCTGCAGTGCCACAATAATGCCACTCGAAGGTTGCAGGTACAGCAACTCATATTCCGCTTGGAAACCCTGCAGCCCAATGGTATCAATGTGGATTTCACAAGCTTCAAAATCTCCCCTCCCCCTACCGCATCCCAAAACCAGCCCAGCTCATCCCCGCCTCCCAAACCTGTTCTTCCTCCCACCTATCCCCTCCTCCCACCTCAAGCCTCACCCCCATCTCCTACCTACTAACCTCATCCCGCCCCCTTGACCTGTCTGTCCTCCCTGGACTGACCTATCTCCTCCCTACCTCCCCACCTACACTCACCTTTACTGGCTCCATCCCTGCCTCTTTGACCTGTCTGTTTCCTCTCCACCTATCTTCTCCTCTATCCATCTTCTATCCGCCTCCCTCTCTCTCCCTATTTATTTCAGAACGCCCTTCCCCTTCCCCATTTCTGATGAAGGGTCTAGGCCCGAAGCGTCAGCCTTCCTGCTCCTATGATGCTGCTTGGCCTGCTGTGTTCATCCAGCTCTACACCTTTTTATCTCAGTTTTGAGATCAGTCTGCAGGGGATGATGGTGTTGAAGGCGGAGCTGTAGAAAACAAGCAGGAGTCTGATGTAGGTGTCTTTGTTGTCCAGATGTTCCAGGGATGAGTGCAGGGCTAGGGATTTGGTATCCTCTGTGGGCCTATTATGTCGGTAGGCAAACTGTAGGGGATTGAGCAGGTTGGGAGACTGGAGTTGATGTGGGCCGAAGCACTTCATGATAATATAATGAGTAATCAGAATACATCATTGTTAAGCAGAAATTTATCTAGATCTCTTAAAGAAGGTGGATGGAGTACTTCAAAATGAAGACAGAAAGGAATTTCAGGAAGAATTTCCAAACCTATGCAAAGGTTTAAGCAATTTGGAGCACTGTATCAGCCCAAGGCATGTTTGATGGGGAGAGTGTAGAGGACGATTTACTTTAAATCTAACACTGTGCTGTACCTGTCCTGGCAATGCTTGATAGGGACAGTGTAAAGTTATCGTTACACTGTTTCTAATCCTATGTTGTTATCTCTCCTGGGAGTGTCTGGGGACAGTGTAGAGAGAGCTTCACTCTGCATCTAACACTGTGCTGTACCAGTTCTGGGAGTGTTTGATATTGACGATGTAGAGGAAGCTTCACTCGGTATCTAACCCTGAGCTACACCTGTCCTGAGAGTGTTTGATGGGGCCAGTGTAGAGAGAGATTTGCTCTGAATCTAACCCCATGCTGTACCTGTCCTGGCAGTACTTTATGGGAGCAGCACAGACAGAACTTTAGCCTTTATCTAACCCCGTGCTTTATTCAGTATGTCATCCCGGGCTGAACCTGTCTTGGGATTTTTTTTAATGAAGAAAGTACAGATGAACCTGAATATGAAAAGTGATGAAGCTATTGTAAGTGTAAAATCCGTGAGTTTGCAGTTCACACAATCAGGTCATTATTGTATTCCTATAATGAAGTATATCTTCTCCGCTAAAGAAATTAAAACTATAGTATTGACATATGGGTTAGAAGTTAGATGGAAAATGGTCAATTGTGTTTGTAGTGATTGTAATGAGGTCATCCAGGTGGACCTCAGGATATGAGTTCCCTGATTGGGGCTGTTAACCAGGCCCAATCAGGGAGTCTTGGTGGACAGATAAGAAGTGAGTGTCAGACATCCTCACACTCCGAGCGCTGGCTCTGAGGGAGCTGGATCAATATTAAGAACTTTCTACATATAAATAAAGGGTGGCTTGGTGACAAGATATTGGCCTCTGTGGAATTATTTCATTCATTACATTTGCCCGTCTGTCTTAAAACAGATTAAAACTCATAGAGATAAAGGAATAACAGATGGGGAGTAGCATAAACTCATAGTAGAGATAAGTGATAGATGTGAGATTTGTAAGAAATATTGAAGGGCATTGCCAGTCTATGGTAAGTCTGTCCTTAGCAACATATTTCAATTAGGTTGTGACTATGGATTTAAAGCTATGGGGTAAAGAAAAAAAGCATTTTCATTTTATATTTTATAGATTTGACAAACAGATTTTGTCAGTCAATAAAAATACAAAGTAAAGATATAAAAACAACAATAGACAAGGTAATGGAAAAGATTTAGACCACTGGTAAAATTACTCATTGATAATGGGAGGGGGTTTGCCAATGAGTAATAAAGATATGTGTGCAAATATGAGCAAAAGAATGATGAATACAGCAGCAGAAATCCCTTTTAGCTATGAGGTTTGTGAGAGGAACCATGCAGAGAAAGGCCAAATGGTTCATAAACGTTTGGCTGACCAAGCAAACAAAATAATCATCTGCACTTATCATCAAATTATCATCAACTTAAATACTGTTTAAATACAATTACCTTTAGTAATATAACACCTGTAAGTGTTTGCTGAGACAGTGTGGATGGGGCTTTATTCTGTATCTGACATGGTGTTGTATCTGTCCCAATAGTATTTGATGGGGTCACTGTAAAGGAGATTTTACTTAGTGTTTAAAAGAGTAGACAGAGCTTCACACTGTATCGAACCCTGTGGCACACCAGTCTGGGACTGTTTGGAACAGTGCAGTGTCTCTAATCCTGTGTTATACCTGTCATAAAAGTGTTTGATGGGGACAGTATAGAGGAAGCTTTACGTTCAGTTTAAAAGAGTATGCTGTCCATAACCCCATGCTGTACCTGTCCTAGGGGTGTTTAACAGGGACACTGTGGTGGAAGTTTTGCTCTCTATCTAATCCCATGTTGCATCTGCCCTGGAAGTGTTTGATGGAAACAAAGGAAAGGGAGCTTTACTCTGTATTGAAGCTCTTTTGACTCTGGCCTGGGAGTATTTGTTGGGAGCAGTGTACAAGAAGCTTTCATTTCATTTTAAACAGGTACAGACAACTTGTAATTTAAAAGATTAGAGGTAGCTTTACTTCCAGTTTAAAAGCATAAAGATATCTTTATTCTGTATCTAACCACGTGCTGTACTTGTCCTGGGAATGTTTGATAGGTACAATATCGAGGGAACTTCACCACGTACCCAATCCCATGCTGTCCTGTCACGGGAGTGTTTGATGGGGACAGTGCAAAGGGAGTTTTACTCTGTATCTAACCCTGTGCTTTAGCTGTTTGATGGGGACAGTGTAGTCTGGAACTTTCAGATTTAAATAGTAGAGTGAGCTTTATTCTGTATCTAACCTCGTGCTGTCCCTGTCCTGGAAGTGTTGATGGGGATAGAGTAGAGGAAGCTTTACTCCATATCTAACCCCATACAGTACCAATGCTGGGAGTGCTTGACAGGGACAGAGTAGGAGGATCTTTACTCTGTTTCTAATCCTGGGCTGTACCTAAGCTGGAGGTGCTTTAATATTGACACATTATGGTATACTCTTAATGTATACCATTTGCTAGCTCTGACAGCCTTCACACTGATGTGAACTTTATTAAAAGAAAGAAAAATGATCAAATCAGAAACAATGCTGCTGATTTAAGCTTCCTAATCCTCAGAGTGACGGTTGTCTTTAGTTCTTACCTTGGTGGTAAGTATTGAACAAGCATTTCACAATCAATGGTTCTGCACTTTGAAGATGGAAGGTTCTTTGCAGGAAACACTAATTACTCCTAAGACTGTTTTCTTGTTTCCAGGCTGGGTCTTGATCCATCAGGTTTATTTTCTTGCATGTTAATAAGTTTGAGACGGTTTTTGAAATGGGCGGTTTTCTGCATTGTCAGTTAAATTCTAGTGGAGCGTTCTGGACCAGAAACTATCTTCATTCCTGGCAAGATGTTATCAGGATCCATTGTCTTTACGGTATCTAGAGCCTTTAGCCATTGCTTAAGACTGGCATTTGTGATGTTAGAACCTTCAGGAAGAGGCTCTTCTGACTGAAGATTTAAAATACTGCAGCATTTTGCACTGATCTGCTGAGGTTCTCCATCATTGACAATGGGATGTTTGTGGAGCCTCCTCCTCTCATGAGGATGTGGCAGAACTGAAGACCACTTTGGTCTGATGGATTTTTTATGGGATGACTTCATTCTGCCTATTGCCTGATCCTCCTGCTTTTGGGAAGCATCTCATCCTGTATTGTATCTTTACCCGTTTCACCATGGATATCACAGAATCACAGAATTATTATGGCGCAGAAGGAGTCCTGCACCATTTCTGTTATGTATTCTGACTGTTACCTATGAAGTGCCAGTTTCCTGCCTTTCTCCCATATCCCTACATGCAATTTTTATCCAAATAACCATCCAATGCCATCTTGAATGTCTCAGCTAAACCTGCCTCCACCATATTTCCAGGCACAGCGTTCCTTACCTTGACTATTCATTGAGTGAAAAAGTTTCTTTCTCACATTAGCTTTGTTTCTTTTACATTTTAAATCCATGCCCTCTCATTCTTGTTTCTTTTACAAGCAGGAACAGTTTCTCCCTATCTACTCAATGCAGACCGCGAATGATTTTGAAAACCTCAATCAGATCACAGCCTTCTTCTCTCACAGAGAACTGCCCCAATTTCTTCAATCTATCCTCAAAGCTAAAGTTTCTCGTTGTTGGAGCCATTCTTGTAAATTGTCTCTGCACTCTCTCCAATGGCACCTACAATTGTACACAATACTCCAGCAGAGGTCTAACAAGTGTCTTGTACAAGTTCAACATCGCCTCCTTGTTCCTGTATTCTATGCCCCTATTAATAAAGCCATGATCTCTGTATGCTTAATTAACTGCACTTTCCACAGGTCCGTTTGCATTCACTGATCTGTGCACATATACACCCAGGTCCCTCTGCTCCTGCACTCCCTTTCAAATTGTACTCTCTGTTTTAGTTTGTCTTTCATTGTTCTTGCGACCAAAGTGCATCACCTCACACTTCTCTGCATTGAACCTCATCTACAACCTATCAGCCCACTCCACCAACTTGTCAATGTCCTTTTGGAGTTCCACACTGTCCCCCTCACAGTTTACACAGAAGTTTTGCATCACCTATAAACTTGTAAGTCATCCCCTGCACAGCAATATCCAGATCATTAATGCATATCAGGAAAAGGAAAGATCCTAATATCAACCCATGGGGAATTCTACTACAAACCTTCCTTCAGCCTTAAAAATGACCTTAAATCATATGGTCTGTCACTTTTTCTTATTACGTGGAAATTTTATGTCGACAACATGCGTAACATGGCTGACAGATTTTGGCTGAATATAATTCAGCTGCTGCTGTGTCATGGATGCCCTGTTGAATGGCTACATCATCTGAATCTATATCATTTAGCGTGGTGGTACTCCTAAATGCCATGATGGAGGGTATCACTTGTTGTTTGCATGTGATATTTGGTCTCCATAACAACTGCGCAATGGTCCCTCCAACCAGTCACAGACAGATATATTTTTAAGAAAATATGTTGAGAGGGTGAGGGAATTCTGAGTCCTCACTCTGACGCTTAGCTGCCTACTAATTCCTAGAACTTCTCAATGAGCTGTTAATGCACTCTGCAGCAGCCTGAACTGATCTGAGTCCCTTGAATTCATCTTTAGTGATGCCCAACCATCCTGAGTGATCTATTAAAAACCTTGCAATAAGCTCTGCCCTTGTCACAGGGCAGAATTGCATATTACCATTGAATCAGTCTGGAACCAAGTGAGCTCTGAGTATTACATTTCACAGAGAGTGTTGCGTCCCTAGAATTATGGCACACAGGAGGAAATGGATTTCCTCACAGCCACCCAGTTTGTCTCAGCAAGTCTGGCTGTGGCCATTTCTTAAGGATGAGCGGGCAAGTAAAAAGAAGTTAATTGGCACATACTTCATAGATAACTAATGGAGGTATCTGCCAAAAAAGATGAATAATTTAAGACAATGATGAATCTTTCAAGCTTTTTTTAAATTTTATTAAATATCTCTCAACTGAACAAGAAACATTCAGGGAGGAGTTCCTTTAAATAGATAAAGGGTTGAAATTAGTCAAACTGGACATGTGAATCAGGGTCAGAACAAATTCACAGTATCACCAATAAGAAAGAATATTCCTGCATGTTGAGAACACTCACTCTCATCCTCCTCAATGGAGGCTCTTACAGCAGAAAGTATTGCAATGTCTGATCTTATTTTCTATTAATCTATGTGTTACTGCAACTCAGTGCATATTACACATGTTCATAGCTACAAAAAGAGGGTTGGTGAAGGTTAGTGATCTCAGTTCCTGGGCATCGCTGCAGGAGTTTCTCAGTTCCCAGGCCCAACCATCTTCAGCTCTTCGTCAATGTCCTTCCCTCCACCATAAGGTCAGAAGTAGGGATGTTCACCAACAACTGCACAATGTTCAGCACTACTTGTGACTCCTCAGATACCAAAGAAGTCCGTTTTTGAATGCAGCAAGACCTGGACAATAATCAGGCTTGGGTTGAAAAATGGCAAGTAACTTGCACACCACACATTGTTAAGCTGGACAGGGTTCAGAAGAGATTTTACCAGGATGTGGCTGGGAATGGAGGGTGTGAGTTATAAGGAGAGGCTGGATAGGTTGAGAGATTTTTCACTGGAGCGTAGGTTGAGATGTGACCTTATAGAAGTTTATAAAATCATGAGGGGTATAGATAGGGTGAATGGCAAATGTCTTTTCATTAGAGTGGGGAGACTTCAAGACTACAGAGCATATTCTTAAGGTGTGAGGAGAAAGATTTAAAAAAGACATGAGGGGCAATTTTTTACACAGAGTGGTTCATGTGTGGAATAAATCTAAGTGGTGGATGCGGGTTACAGTTACAATGTTCAAAAAACATTTAGATAAATACATGAATAAAAAGTGGTTTGGAGGGATATGGGCCAAGCGTAGGCAGGTGGGACTAGTTTAGTTTGCAATTATGGTTGGCATGGACTGGTTGGACAAGAGTTTGTTTCTCTGCTGTATGTCTCCATGACTCTAAGTGCTGGGCAATGACCATCTCCCACAAGAGGGAATCTAACCGTCACCCCTTGACAGTCGACAGTATGACCATCCTTGAATCCCCCACTATCAATATACTGGAAGTTACATTGACCAGAAACTCAGCTGGACTAACCTCATAAACACAGTGGCTAGAACAGCATGTCAGAGGCTAGGAATATTGTGGTGAGTGAACTCACTTACTGACTCCCCAAACCTGTCACCATTTGCAATGCACAAGTCAGGAGAGTGATGGAATACTCCCCACTTGTCTGATAGGTACATCACCAACAATATAAGAAGCTTGGCACTATCCAGGACAAAGCAACCCATTTAATTGGCGCCATATCCACAAGCATCCACTCCCTCCACCATTGATTCTCAGTAGCAGCAGTATGTACCATCTACATGATATACTGCAGAAATTCACCAAGCAAACTTAAATCAGCACCTTCTAAACTCTTGATCACTTTAATCCATAAATAAAATGGCAGCAGATAATGGGAACACCACCACTGCAAGTCTTCTCCAAACCACTCCCCATCCTGAGTTGGAAATACATCATCATTCCTTCACTGCCTTTGGATAGAAATTCAGGAATTCCCTCTCTGACAGCACTGTTGGTGTACCTGCATCCCAAGGATTGCAAGAAGACAGTTCACCATCACCTTCTCTAAGGCAGTTAGGAATGGATAATAAATGACGCCTAAGCTCGCAATAACCATACCCTCTGAAAGAATTCAGAGAACTATATCATTGGCCTTTGTTCTGTGGTTAAATTAGTTTGTTTTGTGGTTGAATCATTCAGTCCCAGTGTCAATTAATTGTTTTGTTTGAAGTCGTTTATAATTTGAATGTCCCCTGTTCCTCACTGCAGAAGCTTCTTTGTAGTCTCTAATCCTTTATCTCTTCTGATCTTCATTATTGACGATCCCCATTCTGCACCTAAACTGAAATCCATTCAGCAATTAGCAATCCTTTCTCATCCTGATGAGAGGAGAAACCTGATTGGTATAACAGAAATATATTTTCACAATACAATCCCACATTATTCCGGCTCAATATAATTCAATGTAATGAATCATAGAATCCCTACAGTGTGGAAGCAGGCTGCTCGGCTCAATGAGTCCACACTTCCAAAGAGCATTCTACCCAAACAAACCCCCTACACTGTCCCTGTAATCCTGCATTTCCCATGGCCAATCTACCTAAACTGTATATCCCTGGACAATATGTGCAATTTAGCATGGCCAATCCACGTGCAAATCAATGGACTGTGGGAGGTAACTGGAACACCCAGAGGGGCCCCTGCAGACACAGGGAGAACGTGCAAACTCCATACAAACAGACACCCAAGTGTGGAATTGAACCTGGGTCCCTGGCGCAGTGAGGTAGCAGTGCCAACCACTGAGCCACCATGTCATATGTAATATTGTTATCATCTCTATCCCTACCTATCCTTACAAGAACAATGTTAAGCAAAATGCTATAGGTGCTTTATGCCACGTCCAGCAGGATGCCACCAACAAACACGTATTCCTTTCCCCTTTCTAGCAGCATTCCACAGGACTGTTCCTTTCATGTCTCCCCAGTCCACTCCTCCATCACTGGTGACACTCTCCCATGGCACCTTCTCGTGCAGTTGCAGAAAGCCTGAAACACACCTTCCAGGTGAAGCACTGTTTCACTTGTATTTCTTTCAAACTAGACTCACAATGTGGTCACCTTAGTATGGACGAGACCAAATGTAGACTGGGTGTCTGCCACGTGGAACACCTCTGTTTTATCTGTGGGTATGGCCCTGACCTTCCAGTTGCTTGCCATTTCCATAAACCATCTTGCTCCCATTGCTAATGTTTCTGTTCTGGGATTATCACAATGTTCCAATGAAGCACAACACAAGCTGGAGGAACAACACCTCAGTTTCCACTTAAACAATCTACATCCTCAAGTTCTCAATACTGAATTCAATAACATCAGAAAATGACCACGAAATATCTGCTCTCCATTTTTCTAACAATTCATGTGTGCCCCCACCCCACAACAATCCCAATCCAGCATTTTCTTGCTTACTTTGTTCTGAGTAGGCAGAACTAATTCTCTCCCTTTCACACCTATTTTGCATCGTTTTTCTCTTTCTCCACCAGTGACAACCCTTTTATCTTTTGCACGAGGTCTCTTCACCATCTGTTTCCTTTGCCCCTCCTTCACTCCTGTCAAAAGTATTAAAACAATTTCCAACACCTTTCACTTCTCACGAAGAGTAAGAGTAGACTGGAAAGGTTGACTTTGTTTCTCTCTCCACGGATGCTGCCAGAGTGACTGAATTTCTCCAGCATTCTCTGTGTTTTCTTTGAAGCAATGTTAAACATTGTGAACCGATGTTCCCTTGCAATGTCACTTGTAAGGAGTATTTGAGAAACTGTATTTGATTGGGCCTTTTATAATTGCTGTAGGGATTGCCTAGATGCTTGATGTATAGTCTGTAAATATCAAGGCTGGAATAAACCTTTTATCCGACATTATGAGAGTGGTGTTATGTACAAAGGTTGGTGAATTTTTTTTATTCATTTGTGGAATGTGAAGGTTCTTGACTGGTCAGCTTTTATTGCTCGTCCCTACTTGCCCTTGAGAAGATGGTGGTGAGCTGCCTTCTTGAACCATTGCAGTCCACCTGCTGTGGGTTGACCCACAATGCCATTAGGGAGGGAATTCCATGATTTTGACCCGGGACCCCCCTATGGCAGATGGGTGAATTTGAATTCATTAAAAAAAGTCTGGAATTAAGAGTCCGATTGGCAGGGGAAAAAACCCATCTGGTTCACTATTGTCCTTTAGGGAAGGAAACTGCCATCCTTACCTGATCTGGCCTACATGTGACTCCAGACTCACAGCAATGTGTGATTGACTTTAGGGCAGCAAGGTGGCTCAGTGGTTAGCACTGCTGCCTCACAACACCGGGGACCCAGGTTTGATTCTACCTTCGGGCGACCCTCTTTGTGGAGTTTGCATATTCTCCCCGTGTCTGCGTGGGTTTCCATCGGGCACTCCAGTTTCCTCCCGCAGTCCAAAGGTTAGGTGGATTGGCCATGCTAAATTGCCCATAGTGTCCAGGAAAGTGCAGGCTAGGTGGTCTAGCTGTGGGAAATACAAGGATAAGGTAGGGGGATGGGTCTAGGTGGGATGCTCTTCAGAGGCTTGGTCGATGTTGACCCGTTGGGCTGAATGGTCTGTTTCCACACTGTAGGGGTTCTAAGGTATGTACAGTGAAGGAACGGCGATATATCTCCAAGTCAGTGGCTTGGACAGGAATTTGAAGGTAGTGCTGTTTCCATATATCTGCTGCCTTTGTCCTTCTAGATGGTTCAGATGAGTATAGAAGGGGAGCTTATCCAGGATACAGTCATTACAATCAAGCTAGCTTCAGAGGACTTCCAATGGCATTCTCTGTGTCCTGTGTCTGTGCCTTGCTTCCTTATCAGCTACTGGTACCATGCGAGGCGGCAATATCTCTATTTTGATTTATACCTGTGGATTATTTGAGTGATGGTAATCTTCAGCATTGCAATAGATGCACTGAGCTAAATGCAGCGTTCCATTCTCGATTTTTTTCAATTCAATTCAATTCAATACAGCACAGGAATAGGCCCTTTGGTCCACCAAGCTTACGCCAATTCTTAATGCATATTTAGACCTGCTACTTATTGCCCATGTGCGGTTTCTATCCCTCTGTTCACTTCACATTCATGTGTCCACCAAGATATGCCTTAATCGTTGCTAACGTGCCTGCTTCTACCACCTCCATTGGCAGTGCATTCCAGGCACCCGCCATCCTGTATGTGAAAAGTTTTTCCTGCACTTCTCCCCTAAACTTTCCCCCTCTCACCTTGTGCTTGTGCTCTCTTGTAGTTGGCTTTTCCACCCTGGGAAAAAGCCTCTGACTATCCACCCAATCTGTGCCTGTCATGATTTTGTAGAACTCTATTAGTTCACCCCTTGCCTTCTATCTTTCCAGTGAAAACAAGCCAAGTTCATCCAACCTCTCCTCATATCTAAAACTCTCCAGACCATACAACATCCTGGTAAACCTTCTCTGCACACTCTTGACATCCTTCTGGTAGTGTGGCAACCAGAACTGCTTGCAATATTCCAAATGTGGCCTAACTAAACTTTTGTACAGCTGTAACATAACTTGCTAACTTTTATATTCGATGCCCTGACCAATGAAGGCAAGTATCCTTCTTGACCACTTTATTCACCAGTGTTGCCACTTTCAGGAATCTATACACCTAGATCCCTCTGCATTGATGCTAATGTCTCCTCTCAGGGCAATATAAGACTGTCAGTCTCCCCCTCCTCTGACTAAGGAGGCCTTGTGCAGAAGCCCCAATTCCAGAGACTTCGTCATCTAATCCAGGCTGATACTCCAGTGCATGGAAGTGTCAGAGGCACTCTCTTTCAGAGGAGACATTGCACCAAGGCTCTATCTGCCTTCTCAGGTGAATGTACAAAATCCATGGCATTATTACCAAGAAGAGGTGGAGAGTTATCCATAAGACAATAGATACAGGACAAGAAATGAGCCATTCAGCCCATCGGTTCTGCTCCATCATTCAGGGAGATCAGGCTGAGCTAACTATCCTCAGCTCCGCTTTTCTGTCTTTTCCCTAGATCCTCACTGATTGAAAATCTGTCTATTTCAGCCTTGAATATACTTATGATACAGCCTCAACAGACCTTTGAGGTAAATTTACACAGATTCTCCTCTGGGAGAAGAAATTCATCCTTATCTTTGTCTTAAATAAGTGACCCCTTATTCTGAGATTAAATGCTCTGGTCCTAGACTCTCCCACAACCACTCCACATCTACCCTGTCAAATTTCCTAAGAATCTCAAATGTTTAGACAATTGTTTGTCATTCTTCTATTCTCCAATGAGCACATACCCAATCTACTCAACCTCTCCTCAGAAGACAGTCCCTCCACACTTGATGTCAGCATAGTGAACCTTCTCTAAACTGCCTCCAATGCTAATATATCTTTACTGAGATAAAGGGGCCAAATTTGTTCACAATATTCCAGCCTTGGTCGGGCTGGTGCTTTGTATAATTTTATAAAACTCTGAGCTCTGCTTTAATATATTATATATTTCTAAATGCTCTGATACTATATCCTTTCTAATTCACTTCAACATTTTTCCAATAACAGATGTGTTACGCATAGTCAGAGAAAAACAAGTTTAAACACTGCTTCCAGAAGACAAGAGGTCAAATCTTTTCAGCTTGTGCAGATTAGGATGAGGATGCAAGAAATAAATGTGATAAAAGTGATATTTGTTTATGAGATGAAGGTTTGTGATTTAATTTTGACTGTCTCTCATTCCAAACAGTTGTCTATCACATTGATATGTAAACTCTGTTTTTGTCTCCACAAATGCTGTCAGACCTGCTGAGTTTCTCCAGCACTTTCTGTTTTTATTTGAGATCTCCAGCATCTGCAGTATTTTGGTTTTATTTGATTCACTCACATTTATCCCAGTCGTCCAGGCTTTTGTGTGACTCCAGACTCACACTGATGTAATTGAGTTTTAACTATCTCTGAAGTGCTGCAGAGCACTCAGCTGCATGAAATTCAGGACAAATTAGTCCAAGCGTTGTTATCTAAGCTAACCTTGTCAACCATACCAAAATGAAGAAATTCTTAACAAGAACGTAATAGTTTCCTCTATGTGCCCAGCGCCATTAGCATCCAGAACTTCCAAAGTCTGTTGAGGCCTGGATTAAGTGCAGAGGCTATCTCACTCCAGAAAGTCCTCATGTAAAGATTCAGGTTCAACACAACATTTTCGCTGTGCTATTTTGATATTCCTAATATCAAACTGCCCTAACATACATAAATAAAGGCAAAATGCTGTGGATGCTAGAAACCTGAAACAAACACAGCAGGTCTGGCAGCATCTGTGGAGAAAGGAACAGAGTTAATGTTTTAAGTCCGGTAAGATTCTTCTTCCGAGTTGATATCTGCTGTGTGACTGAGCCGTCACTACCCAGTTGTAAAGTATCAGCTGCTGACTATTGGAATCCTATCGGCTTTCCCAGAATGGCTGTGATTCTACAAAGACTTTTCTCTTCTCTCTCAGATAGCTTGGAACGTCATTTCCAGGGAGTGAGCTTTGGGAATGTTTTGCCTGGGTCTGTAGGACAACCTACTTGAGTGGAACTAGGAGTCTAAATCAATTTTGTTCATTTACATTTGAGGAAGAATTTAATGTTTTTCCTTTTAGTGCCTTTTATCATGCTAGATGAATCTGTTTTATTTATGAAAATCTCAGGAGAACCTGAGCAGAATAAGATAAAATTGAAGTGCAAGGCAAAGCAAAGTAATGCTAAATATTTCAGCGCTGACCTGCTTTCAGGGAACGACGGTGCTGTCTCATTCCAAATTAAATTGTGATCTCGGGAATACTGCTTCATCAAAGATTGTGTTACCATGGTAATAAGTAGACTTACGGAAGCTCAGCATCAGCCCAGCCATTACATCCAGTGGGCCCACATTCTCAGGGTGGGGGTTGCCATGTATGACTGTTATCAGTTTGAAATCCCGGTCTGTGCTGAGTTGGCAGCTGTTAGTGGATGGAAATTGGGGCTTTTACCATCTGAGTGAGAAAGAAGGTAGTCAGACTGGTTTTGCCCCCTGTAGAAATGAACTCTGAAAGCTGTTGGAAACTGGGCATCAGGGAGAAAAAAAAATTGAGCAGCTCCCTGTGATGCCCACTGTGATAGAATTGTACAGCTTCTATGCAACTCGTATAGAGAACATCTACTTCTATTGCTACCATCATCCTGCCAAAGGTTCAGGGCTGGAAGGAGGTGAGAAGATTAGAGCAAATTAACCAGAAAGAGCAAAGCAGACTTCAATTTTAAATGCACCAAGAATTCAATCGGAGTGGTAAGGAGAAAATGCTTCCTGTGGTGGGGAAATCCAGAATAAGCGAGGCACAGTTTTAAAATCAGAGATAAAACATTCAGCAGGGCAGTGACTCAAAAGAGGGAGAAAATCTGTTGCTGCCTTCTTCAAAAGGACTGGGAGTCCTGGAGAACCTGCAACCACTGGGTGAGAGGGATGGTGAGGATTCAATGGACCAATTGTCTTCTTTCAATGGATCCCATGATTCCTGATCCTAGGGATAGAATTTAATGTTAGAGTCCTTGGTTCCTCCAGCAGGCCTGAAAGTGGGCAGTTGGTTCAATGCAGCCACATTGCTGACAGGCATTTGATGGTGAGGGTCCTGGCCATTCTACTGAGGGAGTGGACAGTAAGGTGGCACTCCGAACAGCTCCCATCCATTCAAAATGGCAGCCTGATGTCTTCCTTCAGCGTCTCTGCTGAACTAGATTGTTTGTCTGACTGCAGCTGAGGGGGGGCTGCCATTGCAGCTCTCAGCACAGGTCTTCGGTTCCAAGTTACTGAAGATTGAGAAGGAAGATCCGTAACCCTAGCAGCCCCCTAGAGTCTGCAGATTGCAGTGAGGAAAAGAGAGCCAAAAGGCTGATATTGAACACCAGACTGAGGCTGTGCTCGTGGTTCAGCAATCATATCCAGTCTGCCTCCAGCTAAACCAAGAGGAAAAAGGCATACGGTTCCCTATCATTCAATAGAATGGTCCCAACAATGAGAAATTTTAGCTATGAGGAATTTGGGGTCATTCTCTTTGGACTGAAGACAGCTGACAGGGCATCTGGTCGTCGTTTTCAAAATCATGACTGAACCAGACAGGGAGAAGCTGTTCCCACTTGTAAAAGGAACAAGAACTAGAAGGCATAGGTTTAAAGTGATTGTGCAAATGAAGCAAGGGTGATGTGTGAAAAAATGTTTTCACACAGTGAGTAGTTAGGGAATGGAACGCAGAGCCTGGAAATGTGGTGGAGGCAGGTATATTTCGGATGTTGAAGAGAGGCATTGGAAGATTATTTCAATAGAAATGTCGTGCAGGAATATGGGGAAAAGGTAGGAGATTGGCACTTGTCAATAATACTGGTGCAGGCATGATGGGCCGGATGGTTTCTTTCTGCACAGTAATATTTCGGTCACTGTATGATTCTGTCTGAGGAAGCCTGTATGGTGTCAGAGTGGATAGCATCACATGTTAGCAGCTTTGGAATACAACTGCACAATTCATTCCAATGGCTATAAAAAGGTCAATGACCTCATCCACTTCTAATTAAGGCATTTCAGTTTCCAAATTCAAAACCGACAATGAGTTTCAACATAGGAGAGGAATTTAGCCAGCAGTGTGAAAAACTAATCAGATGAAGAATGCCTGCATGTAGACTATTTTACACTTGTTCGTGTGATGTAAGTATCACTGGCTGGGCCAGCATCTGCAGCCTGTCTCTAATCGCCCAGTCAACCACATTTCTGTAGGTCAGCAGCCACACGTAGCCCACGTAAGACAGGTATATTTCCTTCTCTTTGTGAACCACGGTGGTTTCTGCAACAATTGATGACGTGGTCACCATTAGATTAGCTTTTAATTCCAGATTTTTGTTGAATTCAAGTTCCACCATCTGCCATGGTGGGATTCAAAACTGTCCCCAGAATATTTTATTTTATTGTCACGTATACCAAAATACAGTGAAAAGCTTTGTTTATGAGGCAGATCACAGCAAGCAAAGGCTGTACAGATCAAAAAGACTTGCAGGCATACAGGTTACATGGCGGGTTACATTATTTCAGGCTAGAGTCCATTCAATAGTCTGATACAGCCGGAAAGAAGCTGTTCCTGAACCTGCTTGTGTGTGTGTTCAGGCTTCTGTACTTCTGCCTGACAGAAGAGGAGGTTGTAGGAGGTCATGACCAGGGTGTGATGGGTCTGTGATGATGTTGGCAGTCAATGATCAGTTCTTTAGTTTCACTGACGTTGAGAGACAGATTGTTTTCATTGCACTACATCACCAAGCCCTCTATCTCCTTTCTGTATTTTGACTCGTCATTGTTAGATATCTGTCCCGCTACGGTGGTGTCACCAGCGAACTTGTAGACATCACGGCAGTACTGAGAGAAGATATTCTCGAGGGTTGGTTCACTGACTCCTTATGGATAGAAGTGAGAAATAGAAAGGGGGGTATAAAATTGGCTTGACAGTAGAAGACAGACAGTAGTGGTAGAGAGTTGTTTTTCAGACTGGAGGCCTGTGACCAGCAGTGTGCCACAGGGATCGGCGCTGGGTCTACCCTCACGCCCACTCCCAGCACTGACATACTTCGGTGGGTATTGAGTACCTCACAGCCAAGCAGGAGGCTGTGACAGTCGGACAACTGTTGGAGACTGGACCCATGCCTCGTGAAGGCAAGCCTTGTACTGTCAGGCACACTACTCAACCCCCGGAGATCTTGTCTAGAACACGGGGACAAAAGCCTGCAGAAACTCAGCAGGTCCAGCAGCATCTGTGGAGAGAGAAACAGAGTCAATCGTTCGAGTCCAGTGACCCTTCGGATAGGTCCTCTCTGCCAGTGCGCTGACTGTCTCCAGTACTCTTTGTCTTCTGCATACACGTAAGAATGTCTCAGCATGCCAGAGGCTACCAGACTTTGGTCATGCAGAGGACAGCCACCAAATTCATTTTAGGGAGCAGGGCATCAAACCCAGAAGACTCCCTCCACCTTAATTGCAGCTGCCAGAACCACACATCAGCACATTATATGCATGAGACAATAAAACTTGGAAGCAGAGGTAATCCATTTTGAACCATTTGAGGCTGCTTAGCCAGTCAATGAGATCATGGCTGATCTGGTAATCCTCATCTCCACTTCCTTATCTTTTCCCCATGACCAATGACTCCCTTATTGAATGAAAATCTGTATAAATCAGCCCTGAATATACGTAATGACCCAGCCTCTGTCGTAAGGAATTCCACAGATTCACAGCTCCCTGAGGAAAAAAAGTTCCTTAAATGGGCATCCACCTATTCTGAGATGATACCCTCAGGTCCTAGACTCTGTCAAGTTCCATAAGAATAGAACATAAAACATAGAACATAGAACAATACAGCACAAGAACAGGCCATTAGGCCCACAGTGTTGTGCCGAACATGACCCCAAATTAAACTAATCCCTCTTGCCTGCTTTGGCCCATACCCCTCCATTCCTGATTTTTGTTGTGCTCTTGTCAGAATGTTCCAAACCTGTATATGAAACATCTATACCTTAAACACCACCCATTATTCCATTGCAGTTTCCCTGTCAAACATCAATTTCTTTGACTTGATCCTCCTTCATTCCATTGAAGTTAACCCTCTTCTAATCGATAAGTTTGGTCCTCTTTTTTCTCCATCACTGAGCTAAAACTTATGATATGATTATCACACTTAACCCAAGTGTTTTCCCAAGAGCACATGGTCTACTTGGCCTACCTCATGTTCCAGAACCAAGCCCAGCATGCCCCTT
Source organism: Rhincodon typus (assembly GCF_021869965.1). Classification (NCBI taxonomy): domain Eukaryota; kingdom Metazoa; phylum Chordata; class Chondrichthyes; order Orectolobiformes; family Rhincodontidae; genus Rhincodon; species Rhincodon typus. The sequence goes on from NC_063345.1 coordinate 68,177,782, forward strand.
TCTCCTAAATATGTTTCAGAAATTTGTCCCCTTATTATCATTTATTGTAATATAATCTCCTTTGATATGTAGTTAATTTCAGTGGAGTAATTACAATTACACCTCTACTCTATAGTTCTTGCACTTTTTGTCTGATTAGCTGACAGATTTCCTTCTCTAATTCTCCCTCAGTATTTGGAGGTGTATAGAATGCACACTGAAGCACGATCAAGTTCCGTTCAGTCATCAATTGTTATTTTAAAGGTTTAATCAATCCCCAATTCCTATTTAACAGCTTTTATTATCATGTAATCTCTGAAATTACTTTTCCTAATTATAATTAATGCCATGTGAATTGCTGAAAATTAATACCAATCAGTAGAAATGTCTTGGTTGTTTACAGAGATTGTTTTCTTTAATTTATACCTTATTTCCATTAGTACTGTATCTCTGATATTTCAGCAGACTTCTTCATTTAAATTGTTTATTTTAGCTAAATTTCCATTAATGACAATATCTCTGTTTCAGTAAATTTATTACGGTAGATTAATGCATGTTTTGCCTTTTTGTTTATCTTTAAATATTTACAAGGCATTCATTGTGCACTCAGCAGAAAGAGGGTGATGATTGGTCGGTAACTCAGCTTTGATTGACTGAGCTAGAACAAAGAGCTATGGTCGCTGGAGATCTGAAACAAAACCAAAATTGCTGGAGAAGCTCAACAAGTCTGGCAATATCTGTGGGAAGGAAGCAAGCAAAGTTAAAGTTTCAAGCCTGGTGACTCTTCATCAGAACTGTAAGTAGCTGGGAAAAGCTGGTATTTGTGATAGCCGAAATGGGGAAGGGTGGGAGGGGGAGGCCAGCCAATAGGTAGAGATGGAGCCCAGAGGGAAAGAGGTGTAAAGGGTAGGTAAACAAGGAGATAATTACAGGTACAACCTATGTACCCTTTAAGAGGAAGTGTAGCAGCAATAAATTCAGAGAATCCTGGGTGTCTAGGACAACTCAGGACTAGATGAGGAAGAAGAGAAAGGCTTTTAGAAAGTCTAAAGGGAGCAATTCAACTGTGACCCTGGAAAAATAGAGAAAGTGCAAGAAACAATTTAAGAGAGCAATTAGAAGAGCAAAAAAAGGGGCATGAAAAAGGACTTGCAAACAGGGTTAGGGAGAATCCTAAGATACTTTATTAATAGATTAAAGGGAAGATGTTAACCAGGGAAAGTGTAGGGCTCAAACAGACCAAGGTGACAACCTGTGTGTGAGGCTGTAGGATATTGGAAGGGTGTTGAATGAATACATCTATTCGGTCTTCACCCAAGGAGAACATAGATACAGAGTTAAGGAAAGAGACTATGAGGAACTTGCATAGTTTGACACAGGAAATGGGGAGGTATTAGGGGTTCTGTCAGGCTTAAAAACAAATAAATCCCCTGGCCTAGATGAATTATATCCCAGGCTACTGTGGGAGGTGAGGCAGGAAATTGAAAGGGCTCTGACACAAATTTTTAATTCCTCTTAGGCCATGGGATAAGTGTCAGAGGATGGCTGATGTGATTCCATTTTTAAAGAAGGGTGTTAGAGATGAACCAGGAAATTACAGACCAGTGAGTCTCACGGCAGGGAAACTACTGGAAAAAAATTCTGAAGGAGTGAATTAATACTCACTTGGAAAGGCATAGGTTAATTAGGGATAGTCAGCATAGCTTTGTCAGAGGGAGGTCATGCCTAACAAATTCCAATAAAATTCAATCACAAGTATGTAAGTTGGGTTGAAATTATATCATCAAGTTTTGTTCATTGTTGATATCTGGGAAAAATTATTGTGACACTTCTGTCCAATTCAGATTATGTGAGCTTTGCCCAGGAGATTTGGAGTTTGCTATCTCAGAAATATGCTCTACACTTTGTGGAATATTGCAAAAATGTGTCAGGTTTTTAATCAAGTTTTGCACTGTGTGTTTATCAGAAATGTGTGTGCAATATTGCACCAGTTACATCTTCATTGTAATTTCCTCAAAATTCAGCACTTTGTTCTTTGAGATGCTGGCTGATGCGGAGCAGCAGATTCACCATCTCCAGAATGTTGTAGACTGTAACTGTTTTGTATCCAGGTGCATGGCATCGGAATTTGTTTTCGATTCCTCTGTCTTCAGCTTGGGGGAATGAGGCTGATTACAATGCATACAACTTTTTCATCAACATCAACAAATTCAGCATTGCATTCAGCTGTGCAGTCTGTGTGGCACTGGTGCAACATATGTGTTGACTTTATCTGTCAGGTCATCTGTACGCAAGCTATGATGTTTAGAGCAAATGAAATACATGGAGCTGAAGAATCTGAAGGAGGCAATTCTTGATCCACTGTTGCTTAGCCCTTTGTGCCAATGGTGATTTGGGCAGGGACAGTAGAGGCTAAATTGATAGTGTCAGTGACAGGGGAGAGGGTTTAAATGGGTTGGTAAAGTCAGTGATAATAGTAAATGATAAGGTAAATGGGTGTTGGGGCAGATTAACTTTATGGGTAGAATTTGTGCTAGGGGGAGTGTTGTGCGAGAGTATTGTGTAAATTGCATCCATCATAGAGTATAGGAACATTAAACAAAACAGGATTAGTGGGAGGTGATTCTTCACTTAAAAGCTATTCGGCAATTGAATTAAATAATGACTAGTCTGCATCTTAAGTGCATCCACCCACTCTGGAGCTACATTCCTAATCCACTTTCTTCGCTAAAAATCCATTAACCTGATTCCAAGTATTCAATTGGCATCCAGTCTCAATAACTTTGGAGGACAAAATATCAGAATTGCCACTTTTCTTTGTGTGAGGAAGTGTTTCCTGACATTATTCCTGAATATCCTAGCTCTAACATTGTGGTTGTTCTTTCTTGATTTGAGCACTCCTCAAAAATATGTGACTTTCTCCCTAAACATCTTGTTAAATCCTTTAATTTTCATAAAATCAAAATCATGGTTTGATTGTTCATATTTTCATGACATTTTAAGTCTAGTACAAATATTCTGGTTTCATAATGTAGCCTCATTTGCCTCAATTGCTTTCCAGTGAATCCATATTGAGTCAATTGATTAGAGTTAGGGCTCAGCAGAAGCTGTGTGTCATTAATGGATCAGAACTGCAGAGAGTGGAGATTGAATCCCATTAGCTGCTAAAACAGACTAGGACTCGGCAAACAAATCAAGGCTCTTGTAAGGCTCACTGTTTGTGAAAAACTGGAGTTATGCCCTGTGATTAAGGGCTGGAGAGCTATTCTCAAGAGTCCAGGGAGTGCTGAGAAATCAATGGAAACCACCTCAATCGCAATTTGATGCACTCTGTTAGATGTTGAACAATCGCATACACATATTTGCCTCGTGTTATATCTGGGATGTTAAAATATAACATATCTATTTTTGGATAGCCTAACCATTTTTGGTGATAATATTTGTATTTTTTTTTAAGTTTTTATTTGATAAATAAAGAAACCTGGCTAAATTGGTTCTAATACAAAACCAGGTACAGTCTGAGATTTATATCATTGGAAATATCATCACTTTGGTTAAAGTTAGAAATAGTGGTGACCAGTGGATGAGAAAGGAAACACGGCACCTCTCCAACTTCAGTTATAGCAGCAATCTGTTCCTCCTGAGTTGAAAATGCTCCAAAGTTGGTGTTCCAAATGGAATCTAGCCAGAGCTGTACACCACTGAAGCATAACTAACACACGTGTACTGCAGTCCCCTTGACGGAAAGCCTCACAATTCATCAAGAACCATGGAACATGGAGATCAGTTAATCTATTGAGCCTATTCTACCATAGTGAACTTTGGTTCTTTTACAGATCTAAAATCTGTCCAATTCAATACATTCATACAATACATTTGAATACATTCAAAGACCAAGTTTGCACTGCTCTCTGGCGAAGAGAATTCCAAAGACTAACATCCCTCTGAAAGAAGGAATTCCTCCTCAACTCTATCTTAAATGTATCCCTTAGTTCTTAATTCCCCCAATATCCCCTCAGCATGTAGATGGTTAAGCTCCCTTGGAATCTTGCATATTTCAATAGGATCAACTCTAATTCTTCTAAACAACAGTGAGAATAAACCCAAGCAGTGCATCTTTCTTCACAAGGGAATCCCCTACATCACAGTCATCTATAATCTTCTCTGAACGCGAGTGTATCCTTCCTTGGGTGAGGAGACCACTGCTTTGCACAGTTGGAGCAAGACGTCCCTACTTGGCTACTTTATTCTTCTTACAATAAAAGCTAACATTCAATTTACCTTTCTAGACAGTTACTGAATATGCAACATAAATTTTTGTGAGTCATGTATAAGGACATCCAGATCGTTCTCTGCTGCAGCATTCTGCAGTCTCTCTCCACTTAAACCTCCAGCAGCAGATGGTGATGGTGAAGGAGTGCAGTGAGCAGGGGAGCTTGAGCAGTTTTTCTGGAACCTGCAACAACAGTGAGGGAGGGCAGCTGGACCATAGAATTGATTCTCTCTGGGGGGAAAAAAAAGTGTTTCCTTGGGGGAAGGACACCTCATTGGAAAAAGAAACAAAGAAAAGGATTCCTCAACACAATCTAAACCACAGGCTTCATTCTTTGATAACAGTCTGGAGCTGGAAGCTGCAAGCCAGGTAGCATCAGAGGAGCAGGAAAGTTGATGTTTCAGATTGGGAACCTTCTTCTTGCCATCTTTGGGGCTTCATTCTTTAATGTTTTTTGCCCTTAATTTCCCATCCTGTTTGTGATCACCTGATGCCAATGAAATAAAGAATCCTTGCTTCACGATCTTTGGACTGGCTCTGTGTTTAAATCTCATCACATCTCTTTGTGCCACCAGCAAATGTTGCTACACAGCAGTCAGTGCTTTCATCCAAGTAGCTTTGGTGTAGGAAAGAGAAGTTTAATTTCATTTCTGGCTTGGGTACTGGGACAGGAAGGAACTGTACTGCTGAAATGAGGTCCTCCCAAATTGATTTGGAAAAAGTGTTCTCTTGGAAACAATAACTAGGGAGGTCATAAAGTTTTTAACAATGGTTAAAAGAAAGAAGGGATTATGGTGAAAAAGATAACATAAATAGCCGTTTAAAAAATAAAGGGAAGCAAGTAGCATATAACTGCACTTTAAGCAATATATCTAAAGGGAAAACTAAAAGATATCAGGTGATTAAACCAGAAGAGAAAAGTAAGAAGCATGTGAGTAAAACATTAGGGCTGAACAGCTGGTTAGGTATTATGCAAATAAGCATTCATAATAAACATACAGAATGTAAAGATCAAAATGCTGTTGTAAATTCAATTCGGAGTGCCAGGCATGGTTGCCATTTCAGAGGTTTGATTGCAAGGCGTTCAGGAGAGAAAATAAAAATATTTATGATTGCAATTTGATCTACCCTCTCGCATCTTTTGCTCCAACATTATTCTGATAAATCTTGAGAAACAGCAGTGGGTCTGTAACTTTAGTGATTAAGAATGAAATCACTTCAATAATATGAAAGGATATAAGAAGACTCACACAGGCAGTGGAAGCTTTACGAGTAGTATTAGGAAACTGAAAACGATTTAACATTGTAATGTGAGTTGAATAATAAGCCCTGTGTAGCACCGTGATATTGAAGACTACATTTTGCAGAGATTATATAAGGATATAACAAGGACAGGGTGGATTTAAAGGGGATTTTAATGTGCATGTAGATTGGGAGAAGGAGCGTATCAGAAAGGTAATGAATTTCTTGAGTCTGTTGAGGTTGGTTTTCTGCAACAATATATTCCTGAAGCAGCAAGGGATGTACCATATTAGATTCAGTGATGAACAATTAGCCAGATATAGTTTACAACCTAATGGTTTGTTTATCTAATAATGATTACAGTATGATTGAGTTCAGAATAATGTTTGAAACGGAGAAACACAATACAGATATTTATAGAATCAGGAAGAAGCCATTTGGGCCATTGAGTCTACACCAACGCTTCAAAGTGCATTCCACCACCCCTTCGACCCCACATGATCCCACACATTACAGGGCAAATTTTAGCATGGCCATTCCACCTAACCTTGCACATCTTTGGACAGACACAGGGAGAATATGAAAACTCCAGACAGTCACCCAAGACTGGAATCAAACTCAGGTCCCAAGCACTGTGAGACAGCAGGCATCTTGCTGCTATTGAAAGTCAAGACTTGGGTAAGGCAAACTTAAATGGAAGGAGATAGAGACTGTGTTCAGGAAAATAGGCAAAATTTGGAAGGTGCCAGAATGCCATTGGGGAATGTTCAAACAAGAACTTGATGTGACCCAGAGGCAGTTTATACTTCTCAGGGGCAAGAACACTGGTCGCCAAAAGAAATCCAGTGTGGTTAATGAAGAGATAAGAGAAAATACAGAACTAAAATGAAACATTTGCTAAACACAAATCCTGACAAATAGGAAAAATAAAAGCTGAAAAAGCAGATTGTAAGCCTTAGAAACAGATACCAAATTTCTGTTTGGGAAAGAAAGAGTGTTTAAGAAGGGCAGTAAATCCTTGAAAAGGTGACAATGGAAATGACCAGTGCAGTGGATATATTGTAAGTTATGACTTCCCACATTACCATGCCTAGTTACATTCTATTGCACCAACAGAACAGATTCACCACAGTGGTGGAGGGAATGGATCTGGTATTCCTGAAAATGAGGCTGGAATGTGGTCAGATAGAATGGTCCCTGTCCTCCCTACCCTTACAATCACAATCACAAGCCCACCTAATCTCAACAGCTGCCCTGCTGAAAGGGGGTGGATTATACCTGTAAGGGGGGTGGGTGGGGGTTGACGGTGGAGTGCATGTTAGATCTTTTAAAGGGAAACTCATGCCCTGATCTATGGATAAAGCCCTACCTTAGATATTTGCCAGAAAATGAGATGGACAGCAGCTCCGAGAGTTCCAGCAGACAGAAGCGGTCATCGCTGCAGACACTGCAGGCAGTCAACGATGGAGGTTGTCACTGGTGCCAGATGTGAGGGAAATTGGAGAGATGTCCATGGTGATAGAATGGTTAGCCATGGTCAAGGGGTTGAGGGAGTGAGAGGTTTTGAGGCTGGTACCAGATTTGTAATAGAGGTAGGGTTGGGAAGTGACCTTGGAAGGGACACCTTCAGTGGGCACTGAATCCCCAAAGGAAACTACTACCACTCCCTGATCCTAGATAAGGGGGCAATGCAGCAAACGTTGCTAGGCTTCCGAACTGATGTGACCATCCTCCTGCTGTAAATAGAATACTGACAGGGTGTAATGATCCTAAAATTGCCATTAATGAGCTACTTAAAAGCTTTAATTGGAGCAAGCACAGAATAGCTGTTTAAATAATGTCAGGTAAGTCAGAGTAGGTAGGTACATGTTAGGCAGGCCATTCACTGGCACTACAAATTTTACCCACTCACAATAAAACCTGCCAAGTGCTTGAGTGAGATCTGGTCCATTGACTCCAAAAACCCAAGAAGTCATATGAGAAATATAGACAAATCCACTGCTTATCAACAGCAACCTCATTGGCTAATGAATCACTGCTCCTCCATGTTGAAAAACACTAGGAGTAAGCAATGAGGGTGGCAAAAGTACAGAATGTACTCTGGGTGGGGGAATTTCACTGTCCATCACTAAACATGGCTCGGCGGCAGCACTACTGATCGAGCCAGTGGAGTGCTAAGGACATAGATGCTAGACTGGGTCTGGGAAAGATGGTGAGGGAACCAACAGGAAGGAAATATCTACCTGTTTATCCTCATCAACCTGTTACTAATGGATCTGTCCATGACAGCATTGATTAGAGTGACCACTGCACAGTCCTTGTGGAGACAAAATACAATTCTCACACTGAAAATACCCGCTTGTCGATCAATCAATATAGCAAAAAAAAAGTAGGATACATCTAGATAGGATATTTTTTAAAAAGTTAAAGTACACAATGAAAAGATTCACAGCCATGGGCAGCAGTAAAATTATATTCCACCACAATCTGTAGCCTACTTAGTAATTGCATCGGGTGCGCAGTGCCAATGTGCTCTCTTTCCTGCCATATCCAATCATGATGGTGGTAAACAATTAAAAGACTAACTGTAAGAAGAGGTTCAATGAATGTCCCCATTCTTAAGGATGGGAGAGCACGGCCCATCAGTGCAAAAAGTAAGGCTGAAGCATTCACAATAGAAGTGCTGATTCGATAATCCATCTCAACCTCCTGCTTATGACCTAGTATCTCGGATGCCAGTCTTCAGCCAATTTGATTCACTCTACTTGACATTTAGGCCTTTCACTACCAGTGTACCGTGTCAGCAGGGTGTATGATATACAAATGGCAGTTAGCGAGAGTCTTTCAACAGAACTTTCCGAACCTGTGACTTTTATCCTAAAAGAACAAGGGCAGTGGATGCATGGGAGGACTGCCATGTGTAAGTTTGCCTCCAAGCCACATCCTTTCCTGAGTTGGAAATATATCAATGTTCCTTCAGTGTCACGGTGTCAAAGCTCTAGAAAGTCACTTCAAAAGCATTGTGTGTGTGCCTATAATGATTACAGCAGTTCAAGAAGCTGACTCACCACTACTGTCTCAACGACACCTATGGGTGGGTGGGGGAGTGGGGGGCACAGCCACACCTACATACAGTGAATGAATTTGAAAAAGTCCTGCCTCTCATCTTGATGCTTGACTTGGGGACCTCAATCAAAAACATGACATTCGGTTCCATATCTATTATAACAATACTCTTGGCACGTCTCTCAATCTCTCCATTGCATCTTATGGATCACTCTATAACTTCATGACTGGATAATTAAACAGAGAGCAGACAATGTATCTTCATTATCCACCATCAACACTATTCGTCTCCCTGACAATGATCCAATGTGCAATCAGGTCATTCCAGGCTTTGATGTCAAAACCTCTACTGAGCCTCTCATACATACCCACTTCAATTATTCAATTCATACCCAATTCAATTATTCCAGCACAGAAGGAAGCCATTTACCCAATCATGTCTCAGCTAGCGCTCTGAAGGAGCAAAAACTAAATATCATGACTTACTACATGCACATCCATACCATCACTTAATGCCAGTCCTGCCTCAGCTTATCTGCTGCTGAAGCCCTCCTCCATGTCTTTGTAACCTCTAGACTTGATGACTGCATTGCTCAGCTGGTCAGACTCCCATCATCCACTCGACATAAACTTGAGCTTATGCAAAATTCTGATGCCCTTATCCTAACTCACACCAAATCCCACTCTTCCTTCTCCCCTATATTCACTGATTTACGATGGTACCACGTTTGACAGCTCCTCAATTTTAAAGTTTTCACCCTCGTTTTCAAATTTTTCCATGACCTTACCCCTCACTGTCTCTGTTATCGTCTTCAGACCTACAACCCTCCAAGATATCTGTATTCATTAAGTTCTGGTATCTGGAACTTTCTTAATTTTATTTAGAGTAATAGAGTCATAGAGTTGAACAGCTCAGAAACAGATCCTTCCGTCCAACTCGTCCATGCTGACCAGATATCCTGAATTAATCCAATTCCATTTGCCAGTATTTAGCCTGTATCCGTCTAAACCCTTACTTTTCATGTACCTATCCAGATGCCTTCTAAATGTTGTAATTGTACCAACCTCCACTGTGCCTTCAGCCATCTAGGCTCAAACATCTGAAGATCACCCCTTGACTAACACACACCCCGCCCCAAAGCTTCTTCAGTCATTCTCCTCTTTCAGGACTGAAAGAATCCCTACAGTGCAGAAAAAAGCCATTCAGCCCATCAAGTCAGCACTGACCCTCCGAAGAGCATCCCACCCAGACCTCTCCCTACCGTATCCCTGTAATCCTGTATTTCCCATGGCTAACCCATCTATCCTCACATCCCCGGAAACTTTACCAGGCCAATTCACCAAACCTACATATCTTTGGACAGTGGGAAGAAACTGGAGCACCTCAAGGAAACCCATGCAGACACGAGGAGAGTGTGCAAAATCCACGTGAACTGTCACCCAAGGCTGGAATCAAACCAGAGTCCCTGGTGCTTTGGAGCAGCAGTGCAAAACACTGTGCCACAATGCCACCCACAGGTTACTCTTAAACAACCTGTTTTACCAATCATTTTGTCATCTTTCCATTTTTCCTGATATATTCTTCAGTCACTTGGTGTCAAACTATGGTGAATCATGTTCTATGAAGCACCTTGGAATGTTTCTGCACACTTAAGACATATGAAAGATTTTGTCGTTGTTGTTACTTGAAATGACCCATGTTTTGTTCTGTAGAGACATCAGAAACAGAGCCTCTTGAGTAATAACCACCCTCCAATGACATCATGGTTATTCTACAAACAAACTCCACATTGGATTTCTGTCTCACATGGAGTTCTATAGGTGTGCAGCATATAAAAGTACCTTTCGCCCATCGAGTCGGCGCCAGCCGGTGTTGGAGTGGGGTGGACGAAGTCAGAAATCACATGACACCAGGTTATAGTCCAACATGTTTATTTGAAAACACAAACTTTCGGAGTCTCAGTGAACCTTTGATCTTCTACTCATAAAATCTGTGTCTGATACTACCTCTTCTGCTAACATCTGAAGAAGGACTGAGGCTCTGAAAGCTTGCGTTTTCAAATAAACCTGTTGGACTGTAACCTGGTGTCCTGTGATTTCTGACTTTGTCCTAACTTTTAAACTATGCCTCCTAGTCCTAGATTCCTCTATAAGGGAAAAAGACCTTCTCTTTACCTACCTTCATATGAAAAACTTCAATCGTATCAACTGTATGATTCTAAATTCCAGGGACGACAACTCTGATTTGTTTCATCTCTCCTCGTAGCTTAAACTTGGAATCCCAGTATCATTTTGGTGAATCTACACTGCACTCCTTTTGAAGGACAATATCTCCTTCCTAAAATAAGGTGTCCAGAATTGTTGACAGTGACTTCAGGTATGAAGTTCTGAGGAAGGGTCACTGGACCCAAAATGTTAACTCTGTTTTTTTCCTTCACAGATGCTGCCAGACCTGCTGAGCTTTTCCAGCAATTTCTGTTTTGTTTCATGGGTTAACCAGGGTCTTGAATAATCAAAGCATGACTTCTATCCACTCATCCCTTTTTTTGGTAGATATTTATTGAAGGTTTTACAATCTGCTTTTACACTTGTTAGTTTACTCAGTTATCACACTTGCTCCCTCTTTATCAATTTATTGGTCATCTTGATTTTTAATCTTCACAATCCTCAAACCTTAATGTTATTTTTTCACAACTCTGCAAGCCTCTTCAAATACAATATTCCCCTTGACTTAATTAATTGACCATTATTTGACCACTTTTTATGTGGCATTTTTATTTCCAAAGGAATTTGTGTTTTTGGGACCTATAAATTATTTATCTGAAAGTTTGCCAACACTTATCCAATTTCATACGTTTTAATTTAATTTACGAATCCATCTAAGCCAACTCTGACCTCCTGCTGCTGTAATTGGTCTTGTTTACAACTAATTCCATACTTAACAACAATGTACTCAAATCAATATTTAATCCCATATTATGATTAGTTTTCCAAGAGAATCCTTTGCAATAAGGCAATGTACAATAAGTAATGAATAATGCAGTACGTAATGTGGCCTCATTACAAAACATTATAGCTATAATAGCTCGTTCCTACTTGTCCCCTCAACACATTTCTCTAGAAAACAGAGCGGAGGTATTCCATAACATCAGTGTTCTTTAAACTACATCGTCCATTTGAATTTCAGTCTGGGTAAGGGGAGGTCAGGCTGGGTGAGGGAGAGGTCGGACTGTCTGAGGGTGTGGTCAAGCTAGAGAAGGGGGAGGTTGGACTGGGTGAGGGGGAGATGATGAGGGGGGTGATGGCCTAGTAGTATTACCACTAGACTATTAATCCAGAGACTCAGGTAATGTTCTGGGGACCCAGGTTCAAATTGTGCAATTGTCTGGCCTACATGTGACTTCAGACCCATAGCAATTTGGTTGAATCATAGCTGCCCTTTGGATAATTAGGGATGGGTAATAAATACTGGCCTAGCCAACAACATTACATGAGTTGACGGAATGGTCAGATTGGAGGAGTGGGAAGTTGGATTGGGGGAGGGGGAGTTCAGACTGTAGGAGGGGAAGGTCAAACTGGGTGATGGGGCACACAGACTGGAGAAGGGGAGCTTCTGATTCGGTGAGGGAGACATCAGACTGGGGAATTTACAGGGTCTGAGATTTTTATAATCCTGCATATTTCCTAACCATTGTTCCCTGTGTTCAGTTTTGTTTTGCCTCCTGATTGTTTGACACTTCCTGAAAGTACAGAAATGATTTGAAATGCTGGAGAATGTAGAGATATAGTCGATGTAATCACTGTCTATTGGTGCTGGATCAAATTCATTGGAGCCTGACAGCCAGTGCAAAGAATGTACAATTTGTTACAGAATTGAGCAACTGGGTAGCAGTGAAGAAATCTATGCTTGTGTTTGGAAGGAATGCTGAGGGTGTATTAGCAGAGCAGAGATCTCAACATATTTCACAATAAATGGACTTTTGTAAATTCAAGAGTGGGCAGCAGCTTACATTTACAGCACATCAAGGCGTGGATTTCCTGGACATGGCTGGCTCTGAGACCAGCATTTACAATTACAGAGCACAGAAGCTTCAAAGTAAAATAAATGAAAAATACGAATCACAAAAGGACCACAGAGTTTCAACTATAAATTTTAAATTCATAAAGGAAAGTGCCAAGGAATGTAGATCATTTTTCTGGAGAAGAAACTATTTATTGAATTCAGCACGAACTACTTCCAAAATCTTTTTATTCAGCCTCAGGAGTAGGTGTTTCTGGAAAGGTCAACATTTATTGCCCATCCCTGGCTGATTTGAGATGTTGAGCACTTTTAACCTTCAACAGTTATAGATAATGGTCTGATACAACCACTCATAGACTGTGAGACCATTCCAGAGGGTATCAAAAGACACCCTCATTGATCTGGGACTGATGTCACTCATCAGCATCAATGGGCTAAGGAAGCCAAGGTTGCTTCCGTAAACAATTGCAATTTTACACCATTGGAATAGAGTCAAGGTCACTTTTGCTGATTCTATATTTTTTAAAAAAGTACAATTCACAATTCTCACATGGCCATGGTGAGAGTGGACTCATGTAATGCTGCATTATAAATTCAGGCATCTGGTTTACACGTCCAGAAATGCAACCTCTCCCCTACAATTCCTGAACAAAAGTTTGCTCCATTGGAAATGTATATCCATGCCCTAATACAAACACAGCAGTGATTACTGTGTATCTGGCTAAATATTCTCCATGCAAAATGAACACTTCTACTTCAGCCCATTTCTGTAGCTTCTGGGATATTTGCTAACTTAGAAATTTTCTTTGTGGATAGGAGCAATTAATTTGCAGTGAAATGGGTCATTTTAGTTCAGTGAGGACAAGGTGGTGATAAGGAGGAAATGAAAGATGCCACACTGGGAGAACCGTTCAATGGTTTGGGTTGAGGGTGATTTGTGACATTGTGTGCTATCATGTGTAGTTGCAGGGTTGTGGTTGGTTGGAGCAGTCCCAAGTGTACAATATTGAAGACAATGATCTCTTTCTCAGCAACTCTCTAAGTGGAGGTTAGCTTCAATTCACTTCCAGACTTTTCTTACTTGTAAAGTATCTCTGGCATCATTGTTACATCATCATTGTGCATGTTTCTGATGCTAACACGCTTGTGCTCACCGAGGGGCTCTGGAACTGAAATCAACAAAGTAGACAGAGCTATACCCTATGCTGCCCTGTCCTGGAGTGTTTGATGGGGATAGTATAGAGAAAACTTTACACTGTATCTCACCCTGTGCTGTATCTATCCTGGGAGTGTTTGGTGGTGATAGTGTCGAGGCAGTTTTACTTTCAGTTTAAAAGAGTAGAGAAAACTTTACTCTGTATCTGATCCTGTGCTGTGCCTGTCCTGGGAGTGCTTGATGAGATTATAATAGAAGGAGCTATGCTCTGTCTCTAACCCTGCACTATCCATGTCCTAAGGGTGACGGAGACAGTGTGAAGGCAACTTTACTTTCAGTTTACAAAATAGAGAAAGCTTTACTCTGTATATAACACTGTGCTGTCTCCTCCAGGTAGCAGTTGATTATGACAGTGTTGAGGGAGATTTAATCTCAGTTTAAAAAAGTAGGACAATCGTTGTTCCATATGTAACCTTGTGCTGTTCATGTCCTGGGAGTGTTTCATGGGACAGTGTAGAGAGAGCTTTATCTGTACCTAACCTCCTGTCTTGGGAGTGTAGTTGTTCTTCTTTTAGCTGACATTATTATCCACAGCACTTCAAAAGGGAAACGTAAAATCAACGTACCTGACTTCAGCTTCCTGCCCGATAGCACATAGATTGGAGACAACTCATGTCAATGCTCCATCTCAGTAGTTTTGCATGTTATGTGAAAGCAAATCGATGATTGCTGCAGGATTGAGATAGCAATACAACAGTGGGGATTCCTTCAAGTGACTGTGGGGGTGGAGACTGTGTGGAGGGGGTGGCTGAGTGAGCCAGATTCCAACTCATACCTTACAGCTGTGTTGTTCCTAGCAACCAACCAACCTACTAGCATTACCATAACAACCAGTTTCCATTTGCTCCTGAGCTCTCTGTTTTTAAATTACAGGACTGACAAGTGAGCATGAACGAGATTATGGAGAGCCATAGAAGGAAATAGTGTCACACTATCATATACTCATCATGAAGTAGGGACATTCCTTTAACCCATCCATACAGATACTCTGTAAAGTAACCTTATCAATCCCCCCTCCTCATTCTTTCCTTGTCACTCAACAAGTTTATTTCGCTCAAGTGCTCCTCTAATTTCCTTTTGAAATCATTAATTGCCACTGCATAAACTAGTCTTAGAGACAATGTTTTTAGGTCATTATCCTTCACTGTATTCACTTTTTTCTCTGCTCCTTATCTAACCCATCATTGTCTGGTCCACTTCTATCTCCTCAATCTCCATTGTTCCAAGGAGAACAACCCCAGTATCTTTGGGCTAAACTTGTAACTAAAAGCATGCCATCCTTGGAATCATTTTGGTAAATCTCCCCTGAACGGTCTCAAGAAGAGCCCTTCCTAAAGTGTGAAGACCGGAATTATAATATATAATATTCTAGTTGTGGCCTAACCAGCATTTTGTAAAGTTTCAGCATAAGATCCTTACTTTTATATGCGATACCTCTTACGCGAAGCCCAATATCCCTTAAGTTTTCTTTATTATCCCCTGAAAATGTCCTACTACATTCAAATGTCTATGAATATGGATGACATGGTGGTGCAGTAGTTAACACTGCTACCTCACAGCGCTAGGGACCCAAGCTCGATTCCACCCATGGGTGACTGTGTGGAGTTTGCATGTTCTCCCTTTGTCTTTGTTGATTTCCTCCAGGTGCTCCAATTTCCTCCCACAATCCAAAGATTTGAGGTTAGGTAGATTGGCTGTGCTAAATTGCCAATAGTGTCCAGGGATGTGCAGGCTAGGTGGATTAGCCATGGGAAATACAGAGTTATGCGGATAGTATGGGAGTTGGGTGGGATGTTCTTCAGAAGGTCACTGTGGACTCAATGGGCTGAATGGCCTCTTTCTGCACTGTAGAGATTCTATTAATATGAACTGTAGGTCTCTCTGTTCCTCCACAACCTTTAGAACTGGATCTTTTAGTCCATCCCTCTCTCCATACCTTCTGCCAAAATGTATCACAATTCACGATATTAAATGTCATCTTCCACTTGCCTGCCCATTGTGCTTGTCTCACCAATTGATTAGTGTCATGTCAGTGTTATTATATCTCATTGCAAAATGGAATTAAATGCAAGAGTAGGGAGGTAATGCTTCAATGTACAGGGCATTAGTAAGACCACATCTGGAGTACTGTGTGCAGGACTGGTCACTGTACTTACAGAAGGGGGTTAATGTGCTGGAATGAATGGATTGCCTTATAAGGAAAGGCTGGATCTGTATCCTCTGGATTTTAGAAGAATCAGAGGTTCCTTAATAGAAACATATAAGATCCTGAGGGGACTTTACCAGGTAGATGCGGAAAGGATGTTTCCTCTTGTGGGAGAATATAGAACAAGTGGTCTAGTTTAAAAATAAAGGGTCACCCATTTAAAACAGAGATTAGGAAACATTTGCTTCTCTCAGAGGTTGGAATTCCTTTCCTCAAAAGGCAGTGGATGCAGAATCTTTAAATATTAATAAAGGCAAAGGTAGATAGATTCTCGATTACTGAGGGGATGAAAGATTATTGGGATATGCAGGAATGTAGAGTTGAGGTTAAAATCAAATCAGCCATGAACTTATTGAATGATGCAGCAGGTCTGAAAGGCTGAGTGGCCTAGTCTAGATCCTGGTCTGTATAGCCAACCTCACTGCCTGTCATGTCTCAATTTTAGCCAGAATGGCACTTTTTAAATTTCTTACTTTGTATTCCAATGTCAGAAATATCATTTGTAAGAAATGGTCCTAGCACTGATGCTTGGCGGAGCTGCCTACCATCCTCCAGTCTAAAGAACACTATTTACTCAATGTTTTGTATGTTTTATACATTGTTATTACCTAAACCATCATCTTTACATCACTGGAACTAGTCTTTTATCCATTAAGGGAATGTGACCTCGCTGGATATGTTACCATTTATTGCGTATATTTAGTTGCTCTTGAGTAGATGATGGTGAGCTGTCTTCTTGAACTTGCAGTACAAATGCTGTAGGTAGATCCAAAATGATGTTAGAGAACGAGTTCCAGATTTTGACCCAGTGACAGTGCAAGAATGACAATATATTTCCACCTCAGATGGTGAGTGGCTTGGAGGGGAACTTGCAGGGGGTGGTGTTCCCATGTATCCCTTGCCCTTGTCCTTCTAGATGGACATGATCATAAGTTTGGAAGGTATTGACTGAGGATCTTTGGTGAGTTTCTCCAGTGCATCTTTTAGATAGTACACATTGCTACCACTGAACATCCGTGGTTGAAGGAATAGATATTTGTGGATGTGGTGTCAATTGAGTGGGCTGCTTTGTCCAGGACGTTGTGAAGCTTCTGGAGCTGCACCCATCCAGACAAGTGGAGAGTATTCCATCACAATCCTGGCTTGTGCCTTATAGGTGACAGACAGGTTTTGGGGAATCAGGAGGTGAGTTACTTGCTGCAGGATTCCTAGCCTCTGGCCTGCTCTTGGAGCAACAATATTTTTACAGCTAGTTCAGTCAGTTTCAGATCAATGGTAATCTACAGGATGTTGGTGTTGACAGTTTCAACTAAGGAAATGCCATAAAATATCAAGGGGCAACTTGTGTGCTCAGTATCTAAGGAGTCATGAAAGATGCTGAACAGGATGCGATTATCAGCGACCATCCCCAATTCTGGCCTTATGATGGCAGGAAGGTAATTGATGATGCAGCTGAAGATGAATGGGCGTAGGACACTATCCTGAGTAATTCCTGCAGAGAAGTCCTGAAGCTGAGATGACTGGCCTCCAATAACCACAATCATTTTCCTGTGTGCCAGCTACAACTACAACCAGCAAAGAGTTTTCCCCGTTATTCCCATTGACTCCAGTCATGCTAGGGCTCCTTGATACCACACTCAGTCAAATGTGGCCTTGATGTCAAGAAAACAGAAACATAGAAATTAGGAGTAGGAGTAGGCTATTCAGCCCTTTGACCATGCTCCAACATTCAATATCATCAACATTGATCTTAATGACATGTTCTTGCTTTCTCACCATTTCCCCTGACCCCTTTAAAATCTAAAGGTTTGTCTATCCCTTTCTTGAATATATTCAGTGACTTGACCTCCATAGCCTTCTGTAGTAGAGAATTCCACAGGTTCACTGCCCTCTGAGTGAAGAAATATGTCCATATTTCAGTCCTAAACCTTTTATCGTAAGACTATGTCACCTCGTCTTAACTCCCCAATCAAGTGAAACATTCTCCCTCTATCTGGTTTGTCCAGTCCTTATGGAATTTTTTGTGTTTAAATCAGATCTCTTCTCATTCTACCAAACTGCAGTGAATACAGCCCCAGTCAAACCAAACACTCTTCATAGGACAGTCCTACTCTCCTGGGTCTCAGCCTTGTGAACCTCCACTGAGAATGGCCTCACCAAGGCCCTGTATAACTTAATAAGTCGTCCAAACTCTGATCTCAAATCCTCTTGCAATAAAGGCCAATATGCCATTTTCTTCCTAATTGCCTGCTGCACCTGCCTGTCTATTTTCAGTGATTGGCATAGAAAGACATCAAGATCCCTTTATACACCTACACTTCCCAATGTATCACCATTAACATTAGTTGTTTTCCTTTATGTCTTCACACTGAAGTGTATAACTTCATATTTATACGATTTGTACTGCATCTGCTATGTATTCACCCATTCCCTTAACTTGTCTAAATCACCTTGATAACTCCTTGCATCTTCCTCACAACTCAGGATACCACTTAATTTTATGTCATCAGCAAACTTGGAAATGGACATTATAGTTATTTCATTCAGGTCATTTATATTTATTGTGAATAGCTGGGACCTAAGGACTAATCCTTGTGGTACCACACTCGTCACTTTGTGCCATCTGGAACAAGACCCATTTATTCCCACTCCCCGTTTCCTGTCTCAACTCGATCCATGCCTATATAATTTCCCCATTCTATATGCTTTAACACTGCCCACTGACCTCTTATAATGGACATCATCAAAAGCCATCTGAAAATCTAAATGCACCACATCTACCAGTTGTCCTTTATCTATTCTAATTGTTACATGCTCAAAAAGCTCTAGTATGATCAAAGTAATCAACTAATTTACCTTGCATAAATCCATGCTGGCTTTTTTCAATTTCATTAATGCTTTCTAAATGTGCTGATATCACATCTTTTATGATAGACTTCCCTATTACTGATGGTAGGCTAACTGGTCAAAAATCCTCTGTTTTTGTTTCCTCCTTTTTTAAATAGTAAGGTTACATTCGCAAGGACAGTCACACTCACCTGTTAATCATTTATGTGTTTTGTTTTGTAAAATTCCTAAAATCCATCTGGACAATTGTATTCTTTTCATGAACCATTTCTGTTCCTTCATCAAAAAATTCACTTAGATAGGTCAAACATGATTTGCTGTTTTAAAGTCCATATTGGTTTTCACTAATCAACTCAAATCTCTCCCAAAGCCATTTTTTTCCTGGAATTATTATCTCTCAAGCATTAAACACCATTGACTGAATAACTTGTTCTACTGGAACTGTTCTTAATTTTTATTTTTGGTTAGGGAACTACATTTTCCACTCTCCATTCTTATGGCAATTCCCCTCCATCTTCCTTTGGTGATCTCCAATCCTTTTCTGATCTGTGAAGAACATTTTCCAGCTAATTTATCCATTCTAAAATAAAACAGAGAACTTCAGATGATGGAGATCTAATACACATCAAAACAGAAATTGCTGGAGAAACTCAGCAGATCTGGCAGCATCTGTGGAGAGAAAGCAGAGTTATAGTCCAGTTCAAGTCCGGGGTCACTGGACTCAAACATTAGCTCTGTTTTTCTCACCACAGTTAACAATAGCACATGTTGCAATTGATTTTAAAGTTCTTAGCTCCACACTGCTTGGTTCAGCTGGTTTCTCAGATACTTCTTCATTGATGTTGCTTCTGTGGGAACTAGTGTTGTTTCTTTGAGAGAGAAGTGGAGACAGCAGCTTCTCTTTCAATAATGTGTCTAAAACTCTTGAAATACTTGTTTCAGTGTTTATTTCCAAGAGGTTCTGTGAGGTGTGTCTGTCTATGACAGCCACGGTAACCAATGTCCAGTATTTTCCATTTGTTAGCATCTTACTGAGACCATAATCATATAGAGTTTCCCTTTACTTTCCTCCTTCTCCAACGCAGCAACCCCTGTCATCCTCACTTCCCCTGGACACTTTGTCTGCTCTTTTACCTTCACTTTAGGTGACTTTGCATTTTTATGCAGTTTCCTTGATCTCAGTCAAATTTACAAGAACGCCAACCAGTTGAAAGCTTTAAAACTCATGTCCTCAAAAATAACGCAGCATAGTCTTGTTACACTGTATATCATGTCACATCAGCCACAACCAAAATCTCTGAACTGTGAGTTCCTTTGGCTTGTGGAGATTTCAATTTTCACTGTTGGGCCTAGGATGCTTTCAGAGAATTTCTTGCAAATCCAAGGTTCTGCAAATGCCTCTTTCTCAATGACGGCTAATCTTTTTCACTTATCAGTAAGAGCCCTAGATCAGCCATCTGATCCTAAAGACTAGATAAGATTTCTCCCAAACCAGTGGATAATGTGAAAACAGCCAAGAATGACAAGCCTTCGATTCAGTCAAATGAGTGCTGTTGATGCTCAGTGCAACAACATGCCTGATCTTGCTTGAAAAGTTGTCTGAGGCCCCACTTAACTTGGGATAAGTGGGGTAAGAATTTTCCCACCTGATTCCCATAAATCACTATCCTAAAGAATTCCTGCGTTGATGTCCTGAGGTATAGATGATTGGCCTCCAACAACCACAACCATTTTCCTTTGTACTCGGTATGACACCAACCAATGGAGAGTTTTTTTCTCCATTGTCATTGACTCCCACATTCACTCAGGCTCCTTGATGCCATAAATATTCCTTACTGCCAAAGATAATCAACTGTAGATCCACAGCACGAATGGAGTTTAGTAATTTGTTAACACCAGTCATTTTCTATGACAGCAGCCCTGTGTTACTGTTGTTTGAGGGAAGTACAGAAATAGTAGCGATGACGGGGAGAAAGTAAGCTTCTGAGACAGTTTTATGTAGGATTAGAGAAAAAAAAGAGTTTATTATGTGAGGGAATGCAAAGATAAGTGTTCCTTCACAATGAATCAATCAGTAAATCAAAAACCCTGAAACAAAGAGCAAGTTTTCTTCTGCAGCTGGGGAAGATTCAGATAGTGGGGATTACACAATCTAGAGTCATAGAGTCATCGAGTTGTACAGCATGGAAACAAACGCTTCAGTCCAATTCATCCATGCCAAATAGATATCCTAAATTAATCTAGTCCCATTTGCCAGCATTTGGCCCATGTCCCTCTAAACCCTTCCTATTCACATACCCATCCAGATGTCTTTTAAATGTTGTAATTGTACCAGCCTCCACCATTTCCTCTGGCAGCTCTTAGGTTCCTTAGGTTCCTTTCAAATCTTTTTTCTCTCACCTTAAAAATATGCCCCCTAGTTTTGGACTCCCCTACAATAGAAAGAATACCTTGGCTAATCACCCTATCCATGGTTCTCATGATTTTATAAACCTCCGCAGCCTCTGATGCTCCAGAGAAAATAGCCCCAGCCTATTCAGCCTCTCCCTCCAGCCTCCAAACCCAACAGCATCCTTATAAATCTTTTTTGAACCCTTTCAAGTTTAACAACATCTTTCCTATAGCAGGGAGACTAGGAGTGAATGCAGTATTCCAAAAGTGGCCTAACCAATGTCCTGTACAGCTGCAACATGTCATCCCAACTCCCAAACTCAGTGCACTGACCAACTAAGGCAAGTGACCAAATGCTTTCTTCACTACCCTGTCTACCTCCATCTTCAAGGATCTATGAACCTGCACCCAAGAACTAAGATCTGCTTGTTTGGCAACACTCCCCAGGACTCTACCATGAAGCGTATGAGTCCTGCCCTGATTTGCCTTACTAATCTACCTCCCATTTATCCAAACTACACTTCATCTGCCACTCCACGGTACATTGGTCCATCTAATGAAGATCCTATTGTACTTAGAGATAACTTTGTTCAGTGTCCACCACACCACCAATTTTGGCGTCAAATGCAAACTTAGTACCCATTCCTCCTATATTCACATCCAAATCATTTATAAAAATGACGAAAAGCTGTGGACCCAGCACCGATCCTTGAGACACACCGCAGACTGAGGCCTTCAGTCCAAAAAACAACCCTCCACCACCCTCTGTCTCCTACTTTTAAGCCAATTTTGTATCCAAAAAGCCAGCTCTCCCTGGATTCATGCGATCTAACCTCGCCAACCAGTCTACCATGCAGAGCCTTGTCAAACGCATTTCTGAAGTTATGATTGCATTCCCTGAAATTTAAAAGGTTAAACAGTAACTTGATCAAATTCTGAAAGATATTATGAGGAACAGATAGGGGATGAATAGAAATAAACTCTAGCCCCCTGTTGGAGAGTCGAAGAATAAGAATTAGAACCAGACATTTTAAGTTTGAAATGAGACAACATGTTTGCAGAGCAAAGTGATGGAGTTTCAAACCCTGTCTCACAAATGGCAACAGATGCTGAATTGATTGTAAATTCTAAATCTAAGACTGATAGTTTGTAGATTTGGAGTCTGATCAAAGATGTCTCATACAGTAATATTCATGTGTTGAATTATGCAGAGAAAACTTTCAGCAATGTTTAAGTGTTCTATTGTAAATCTATAGCTTAGTACAAATGTCAGTTTCCACCTTTCCCTTCTGTTAACAATTGAATACACATCACAGACCAGGGGAAATGTGGCAAAAGCACAGAACAGAAGATGAGAAACACAGAAGGGGATTAAATCAAAATTATGCTGGAGTGGGACATAGTGTAGTCCAGTGCCTGGAGCACTAACCTATCACTAAAAGGATTCCTGTGAGCACCTCTCCAAGTTAATGACTATCTTAGGCAGGCCCATGAGGAGGTCCTCTGACTTGCCACCCCACAGGAACATGGGGCTGAAGTGCAACCAAATGTGAAAGAGAAGATTTTGTGTGTGTGTGTGTGTGTGTGTGTGTCTTGCCTATGAACATGAGCGATGAGTCATCTTTAAGGCCCTACACATTGGCAGGACATGTCATTTTGAAGGAGGTGGCCCAACACAAGGTTGTAACTGCGGTGTACAAAAGTGAAGAAAGAACTCAGCTTTTGGTTAATTTGTAAAGAAACCCACCGCCAAATTAACAAATAACCCAATAAATAAATTACAAACACTGACTACTTGGGGCAGGGTGGCAATAATAATTTTTAAAAAGCCAACAGGGCAGGAGTTAAATCCAATTGACGTTAATGATGAAATTAATGCATACCAACCCTCTGCGGTGCCTGTCTGTCCCTCATGGCTTCATGGGTATCAGTGGACCCCAAATGTCCCTTTCCAAATACCCTCAAGCACAAACGTAGCCATGGAGGTCGGGCTCATGAGGGAGTCCTCCAATTAGCCCACCTCCACCACATGAGGTGCCCAAAAGTTAGGAGTGTGGGCTGGACAGCAAGCAAAGGAACAACAAGTTTTTAAAATAGGGTGCAATCTCCCACAGACAATTTATCCATTGTGCACGGACTGCACAGCAGTGCACAATGAACGCTGGTAGTCCATGAAGCACCTTACGTGTGGTTGTACAGGCCCTGGATTCCAACACCCATCAATCTCGCTGAGTCATTTGTGAAGAGTAGATGTTGGAACATTGATAGTTGAAGAGTTGATTTCACGATCCTTGGCTTCTACAGGTTATCCTGAAATTCTTTTGTCCTGTTTTCTTTTGTTGTTTGTTTTGCAGGACACACGGTGAGGGAATCCTTCTTGCCCTGTTTTCTTCTGACTGGCTTGCCAGCTAGTTGGCTTCTAAGACTCAGGGTGAAAGAGGACACCATTTACCGACAACAGAGGGGTGACTATTGGGTGGTTCTTTAATATGATTGACACAGCAGACTAGTGCTTGTATCCATGACAGGGCACAAAGGTGCCATAGTTCACTGGCATACTTTCATCCACTAGCACACAGACTAAGGTTGTGGTTTTTTGTTTTAACTTTTGTTTTGTATATTCCTGGAAGAAGGTAAATGACAAAAATATTTGTCTGCAAGGTGTGGCTTTCAGCAGAGAGGGAATACATAGTCAGCCCCCTCATAATCTCTTCCTTTTGTATCTCTATTTGAATTTTCCCTGACACTCAACAGGTGGAACATTCCATGACTTTGCTAGACAGCACCAATTTACATTCATAGTCTTGTCTTTTTTTTTCATCTGTGGCAGTCCTCCTTTAAGAAATACACTTTGGAATAAAATGTTTTTAAAATGTCCTTAGTACTTCATGATTCACATCAATTATCATGACAGTATGTCTAAAACAAAATTTTGAAACAAGCTGTGACCTCCTTGGTCATGATACAAAGTTCACAAACCCAGCATCAGGTTGTCATTGCTGGGGGTGGGGGGTGGGGACAGAGGAAATGCTTCATGAACATCCTCAAAGCCTCCCTAAAATAAAAAAAAATTGCCATTAACTTTAAACTAATATGCCAGGTGGATGGGAACCTATGTAAGGAGTCAGCGAAGGAGGGAGCAAGGACAAAAACAAAAGGTAGAAAAGGGAATAAGAAAAGTGACAGACAGAGAAACCAAGGACAAAATTCAAACAGGGCTATTGAGAAAAATGAGAGCGAGACAAACAATGTTAAAAGGACAAGCTTAAAGGCTTTGTGCCTTAATGCATGGAGCATTTGCAATAAAGTGGATGAACTAATTGCGCAGTAGATGTAAACAGGTATGATATAATTGGGATTATGGAGACATGGCTGCAGGGTGACCAGGGACGGGAACTGACTGTCCCAGGGTATTCAATATTTAGGAAGGACAGGCAAAAAGGAAAAGGTGCTGGAGCGCTATTGCTGCTTAAAGAGGAAATTAACACAATAGTGAGAAAGGATATTAACTCTGACAATGTGGAGTCTGTATGGGTAGAGTTGAGAAATACTAAGGGACAAAAAACATTAGTAGGTGTCATGTATAGACTCCCAGACTGTAGTGGTGATGTTGGGAATTGTATTAAACAGGAACTTAGAGATGCATGTGATAAAGAAATTTCGGTGATCATGGGTGATTTTAATCTGCACATAGATTGGGCAAATGAAACTAGCCACAATGCCATAGAGGAGGAATTTCTGCAGTGTATACGGGATGGTTTTCTTGACCAATATGTGGAGGTACCAACTAGAGAGCAGGCCACATTAGACTAGGTACTGTGTAATGAGATGGGAATCATTGCCAATCTAGCTGTACAAGACCCCTTGGGAATGAGCGACCATAACCTGATAGAAATTTTATCAAGATGGAGAGTGAGATAGTTGATTCAGAGACTAGGGTGCTGAATCTTAATAAAGGGAACTATGAAGATATGAGGCATGAGTTGGCTTTTATAGATTGGGGAGAGTTACTTAAAGGGATGACAGTAGATAAGCAATGGCAAACATTCAAGGAACGCATGGGGGAACTGCAACAACTGTTTATTCCTGTCTTGCACAAAAGCAAGATGGATGAGAGGGCCAATCCACGGCTTACAAGGGAAATTAGAGATAGTATCGGATCCAAGGAAGAAGCATGCAGATTGGCCTAGAAAAATAATATGTCTGAGGATTGGGAGCAGTTTAGATTTCAGCAAAGAAGGACCAAGGGATTGATTAACAAGAAGAAAATACAGTACAAAAGTAAGCTTGCAGGGAACATAAAGATTGAGACTAAGAGTTTCTATAAGTACATGAAGACAAAAGGATTGGTGAAGACAAATGTAGGTCCCCTACAGACAGAAATGGGAGAATGTATAATAGGGGACAAAGAAATGGCTGAGCAACTGAAACGTACTTTGGCTCTGTCTTCATAAGACGACACAAATCAGATACCAGAAAATTTGGAGAATTCAAGATTTAGTGAGAGGGAAGAATTGAGGGAGATCAATATTTGGAAATTAGGAAATTGATGTGATTGAAGGCAGATAAATCCCCAGGGCCTGATAATCTACATCCCCAAGGACTTACGGAAGTGGCTGTAGAAATAGTGGATGCATTGGTGGTCATCTCCCAGGATTCTATAGGCTTTGGCACAGTCCTGCGAATTGTCCTGCAAAATGTTACTCCAATATTCAAAAAGGGAGATAGAGAGAAAACAGGGAATTATGGACTAGTAAGCCTACCATCAGTAGTGGAAAAAATTCTCGAATCCATTAACAAGGACTTTATCATGGAGCATTTGGAAAAGATTGGCATGATCAGACAGACTCAGCATGGATTTATGAAGGGGAAATAATGCTTGACAAATCTGTTGGAATTCTATGAAGATGTAACTAGTAAAGTTGACATGGGGGAGCCAGTCAATGTGGTATACTTGAACTTTCAGAAAGCATTTGCTAAAGTCCCACATAAGGGATTATTGTGCAAGATTAAAGCACATGGGATTGGGGTAAGTGTATTGAGATGGATAGAAAGCAGAGAGGAAACAGTGTAGAAATTAATGGGTCCTTTTCAAATTGGCAAGCAGTAACTAGTGGGGTGCCAAAGGGATCGGTGCTGGGACCCCAGCTATTCACAATATATATTAATGATTTGGATGAGGGAACAAAATGTAACACCTCCAAGTTTGCAGCCGATATCAGAATGAGTGGGGGGAGGGTGAACTGTGACGAGGATGATCTGGACAGATTGAGTGAGTGGGCATATCAATGGCAGATGCAGTGTTATTTGGATAAATATGAGGTTATTCACTTTGGAAACAAAAACTAGAAGGCAGATTATTACCTGAATGGCTGTAAATTGGGAGAGGGGAGTGTGCAGAGGGACCTAGGTGCCCTTGTGTAGCAGTCGCTGAAGGTAAGCATGCAGGTGCAGCAAGTGGTAAAGAAGGCAAATGGTATGTTGGCCTTCGTTGTGAGAGGTTTCAAATACAGGAGCAGGGATACATTGTTGCAGTTATACAGGGCCTTGGTGAGGCCACACTTTGAATATTGTGTGCAGTTTTGGTCTCCTTTTCTGAGGAAGGATGCTCTTGCTCTCGAGGGAGTGCAGCAAAGCTTTACGGGGCTGATTCTGGGGTTGGCAGATCTGGCATATGAGGAGAGATTGACTAGGTTAGGATTATTTTCACTGGAGTTCAGACAAATGAGGAGGGGGTATCTCATAGAGAGTTATAAGATTCTAACAGGACTATACAGGGTAAATGCAGAGAAGATGTTCCCGAAGGTGGGTGTGTCCAGAGGGATCACAGTCTGAGAATTCGGCGTTGACCATTTAGGATGGAGATGAGGAGATATTTCTTCACCCAAAGAGTGGTGAGCCTGTGGAATTCATTACTACAGGACGTAGTTGATGTCAAAACACTGAATGTATTTAAGAGGAGGCCAGATATAGCACTTGGGGTGAATTAGATCTAAGATTATGGGGAGAAAGCAGGATTAGGCTATTGATTTGGACAATCAGCCATAATCATGATGAGTGGCAGAGCAGGTTCAAAGGGCCAAATGGCCACTTCCTGCTCATATCTTCTCTGCTTCTATGTTTCTATGTTTACCTTTAAACGGCACATATTGGTATGATCCATCTTGTATACTTCAGAATAGAGACTCACTGTGAGCAGTACATTCATTTCCAAATATTCCTGTTTTACTTTACCAGTTTCTTTTCCCTCTGGGTTAACACCAGCTTTCGCCATCCACAATCAAAAACTTTCGGCTGTACCAAATATTGGACATTATGTTGTTGAAACTAACACAGAATGCTGCTTCAGTGTTGGAAGTATTATTATAAATTCCAGACTCAGGCTTTAAACATAAATTGGCAATGGCCCTCATCTCTGATTTAGAAGGCTGTCAGTGTTTTGAATGTGATCCAATATTAGGGTCTAATAATCCCACTCAGGTAAACGTAAACACTCCCAGAGGACTATTCAAAGAGGTTTCCCTCATATCTGAGCTGACAGACATCTCCAAAGCAGGGTATGTGAGCTTTATCACATTTTCTAAATGCGGGATCTTGCAAGTGGCTGCTGAGTTATCAACATTTACAACCAAGACTACACTTGGAGAAGAGTCCATTGACTATAACATGTTTTGGATCACCCTAAGATTATGAAAGACATTTCAATTCCTTATTCACAAAGATCCAGCTTTTGGGCTGTGGGAAAAGTTGATTTATTGAGATCTGAAGCCCTACAAAAAAAAAATTGATTCTCCTTTACTCCTGCATCAGAGCACAGACTCAAGCTGGCTCCCTCAGGATTACTTTCAATAACTCTTTGATCTATATTATTAAAGACTGGGATTATTTATTTATTACACATTTATTTCCAATGCATTATTCTGCTGTGATTGGTACTTCCAATTTTTTTCTCAATGTGACCCCATTTTGAGGCTTGAAAATGATCATCATCCTCACATTGAAAACTGAAGAACTTTGAGGAGCACTTCAGAAGGGGGAAGGGAGCAAGGGAAAGGGGGTGGGGAGCCAACTGTTGCTGCCTCAAAACAGTTACCCTCGAACTTTCAGCCTGTGACCCTCACTCGGGGTCCTGACCCTCACATTAGGAAAAACTGCTTTCAGATGATTAAATCTAACTGTTGCTGAATAGAAACAGATGTGAGTTTCTCAGCCTTAGTCTTTCTGCGTGCTTGAGGAACTTGATAGTGTGTGTCAGTTTAGGGCCCAGATCTGAAGCACAAAGCACTAAAGAAAGGGTCATCTCAGTTCAAGTATTGTGCAACCAGGTCTGGTGTGTACTGCTGAAGCTCAGTCAGACTGTTGAGTTCCCAATGCAGGAGGTGAGAAAGGGTTTGTGGTTCTCTATCTGAGCATGTACAGATGCACTGCCAACACAGCTACAGCAACCAGGATCACACACAAACACATAATTCTCCTGGTTAAAAACTGTTGCTGTGAAAACCACAGTCCAAATGACCAATCTCACAATCAAGAGAAAAACATTTTTTTTAATCTTCTTGTCTATGGCCCCTTTGGTTCTTCTGTTAACTACATCATAAGACAAGATTTGAGGTATTGCATTTTTGGTATTGCAAATAAAAGGACAATACCTAATACAATCAATAGTAGGGCCCTGGCTGGTATTGTAGAACAGAGAGACCTAGGGGTTCCGGTACTTAATTTTTTGAAATTTGCATCACAGGTGGATAGGGTGGTTAAGAAGGCATTTGGCATGCTTGCCTTCATTCTTCAGACCTTTCAATATAGGAATTGGGATGTCATGTTGAGATTGGATGTTGGTGAGGCCTCTTGTGGAGCACTGTATGCAGTGCTGGTCACCCTGTTACGGGAAGGATATTTTTAAGCTGGAGAGGGTTCAGAAAAAATTTATCAGGATGTTGCTGGAATGGAGGGTTTGAAATATAAAAATAGACCAGAAAGACTGGGACATTTTCCACTGGAGCCTAGGAGTTTGAGGGGTGACCTTATTGAGGTTTGTAAAATCATGAGGGGCATAGATAAGGTGAATGACAAGGGTCTTTTCCCTGGAGTGGGGGAGTTCAAAACTAGGGGCACATTTTTAAGGTGAGAGGAGAAAGATTTAGAAAGGACATGAGGAGCAACTTTTTTGCACAGGGAGTGGTTCATGTGTGGAATGAACTGCCAGAGAAAGTGGTCGATGCAGGTACAGTTACAACATCGAAAAGACATTTGGATAAGTTCATGAGTAGGAAAGGTTTTGAGGGACATGGGCCAAGTGCAGGCAGGTGGGAACAGTTTAGTTTTAGAACATGGCTGGTGTGGACCAAAGGGTCTGTTTCCATGCTATATGACTCTATGATTCTATAAGGGAAGTATCATTCAGTGGTAACTTTGCTGACTATTAAGACTGAGGAATGTGAACCCAATTGGATAAGACAGCCTCACGATTGCCCTCTACAAATTCCCAGTGATTACGACATAGTGTTAGGTCTGAGGCTAATGCATACTGTTCTATAGGAAATTTTTAGTTTGAAGAGATACTAAATGCAATTGTCAGGCCAGGGCACACTGCAATGTTGCATTTCCGCTTATGTGCGTTCAACTTTTTAAAATAGATCAATATTTCCTGATTCTGTCCAGCAGAAGTGACTGGTAAATTCTGATTTTTCTTGGCTGTCTTATCTTGGATGCTGAAAATTTTCAAGACCGAGACAATGGAGTGAAACACCTTCACGGAAATGGAAGCAGTGCATTATCGTAGACAGGTTTGGAACACCTCTAAAACCCATCAAAACTGTACAATGGTCTCTACAAGGGCTAGTGTAAGAATACTTTAAAAATAAAATCCCCACTACTGAAATAAAAGGAACCAGGTCTCCAACAGGTAAATAAAAGTCTACTCACAAATCCAAATAAAAGCTCATTTTCAAACCTGTACGTAGCAATTGCTCATACTTGCATAGTCCTATAGTATCCCAGGGTGCCTCACATGAGTATTATATAACAAGGATATATTAGAAAGGGTGGAGAGCAGCTTTGTCTAAGGGGTAGGTATTAGAGAGTATCTTAAAGGAAGAAAATGAGTCAGACAGATAGTAGGGACGGGATTCTGGATCTTAGCACTGAGGAAGCAGAGCGGAGGCCACAACAGCTGCTCTGAGAGTGATGTGGAGAGAGTGCAGCATTAAGTGCTCTGTTTAAATCCACACATTAGATGGCGCGTTGAGCACCTTCAGTGAACTGGAGCTTTGAGCTTTAAGTTGGTGTTCCCTGGAGTGTTGGGGACCGAGGGAGTGAACTGATTGAGGGTATTAAACATGTCCACTGGAGATTTCGAGATTGAGATGGATCGATTTTCTCTCGATGCCTGGGGAAAGTGGATGGGTAAATGAAGCTGAGGTCTAAATCAGTCTTGACTCCCTGGAATGATAGGACATGTTCTAGGTCTCCTCCTGTCCTTAATTAGCCGCCTGATCTTTTATATGTTGTTTGTTTTAATTTGAAATCAGTTGAGGGATGAAGCTGTTTGACTGAGGGTGTAAAATGCCTGGCAATGATAGGGTTAGTATCTCTCTCTCTCTCCGTCCATCCCTCCCCCTCTCTCTTTCCTTCCTTTACCTCTCCTATGTGGGTCCACGCTGATTATTTATTCCCATTCCTCCCTGGTCCCGACCATACATTAGTGTCTCTGAATCCATCAACTGCTCGAACTTAACTAAGGAGGGTTTGCAAACAGCAGCCTGGCTGTTTCTGTCACGCCATCTCCCTCTCTCTCTCCCTCACTCACTGGAGTGCTGCACCTGATGGCTGGGCGCATGTTCTGAGAGACCCTGGGGCAGCTCCCGAGCCTGGGACTGAGCGCCCCGGGAAATCTTGATATCTTCCCGACCGAAGAGCTCTGCGCAGACACGGTTGGAACTGGGAAGGATAATGCAGCGACTGCTTTGCAGGTTGCTGGGCGTCACTTCGTTCCTGTGCCTTCTGGAAGCAAACGGTGGCATCAGGTAGGTGTAGAGATCAAGCTGATTGCAAGTTGAGAGCCTAAGCTCCATGAGTAAAGAATCCTTAAACCATTGATTTCATGGTTTGAGCTGATGGTGATCTCGAGAATGAAATAATCTTCAACACACCCCTCTCCTGTCAAAGATTGCATGTTGATTTTGATATGGAAGTAAATTATGGTTACACTGTCTCCTGTAGCTGTGCTCCGGGCAGTTTCGCCTCTGCTTTCCATTTCCCGGAGCTGTCACTCACTGGACGGAAAGTTGTCGCGTCCCAAAGCAAAGCCCCAGCGCAGAAAGCCTCTGGAATCCACTCGGACTCGGGAACCCGGCTCCCTCACTCGATCCGGCGTTGTGGTGATCTGCTTCACATTAAACATGGTGTTCTTGCACTCCAAGGATACAGTGCTATCTCACAGATAGGAATCTAGGGAGCACAGGGATGCAAGCAGCTCCATATACAGCACTCCAGAGAGAGGGCGGAATATATGTTCAACCGTCCGATATGTAGCACTCTAGGGAGAGGGCAGAATGTATATGCAACAGCCCCATATACAGCACTCCAGAGAGAGTATGGAATGTATGTCCAACAGTGCCATAAACAGCATTCCAGAGAGAGACCAGAATGTATATCAAACAGCCCCATATACAGCACTCCAGGGAGAGTGCAGAATGTATATCAACCAGGCCCATATACAACAGTCTAGGGAGAGGGCAGAAATGTGTAGACAACAGCTCCATATACAGCACTCCAGGGAGAGGGTGGAATATATGTTCAACTGTCTGATATATAGCACTCTAGGGAGAGGGCAGAATGTATATACAACAGTGCCATATACAGCACTCTAGGGAGACAGCAGAATGTATATGCAACAGCCCCATATACAGAAGTCCAGGGAGAGAGCAGAATATATATGCAACAGACCTATATACAGCAATCCAGGGAGAGGGCAGAATTTATGTGCAACAGCCCCACATACAGAACTCCAGGGAGAGAACAGAATGTATATGCAACTGTCCTATATACAGCATTCCAGGGAGAGGGCAGGATGTATATACAACAGCCCCATGTACAGCACTCCAGGGAGAGTGGAATGTATGTACAACAGTGCTATATACAGCACTCCAGGGAGATAGCAGAATGTACATACAACAGTCCAATATGCAGAACTCCAGGGAGAGAGCAGAATACATATCAAATAGCCCCATATATACAGCACTCCAGAAATGAGGGCAGAAATGTATAGACAACAGCCCCATATACAGCAGCCGAGGGAGAGAGCAGAATGAATATACAATAGCCCCATATGCAGCATTCTGGGGAAAGGGCAGAATGTATATACAACAGCTCTATGTACAGCATTCCAGGGAGAGAGCAGCACATATATACAACAGCCCCATATACAGCACTCCAGAGAGATTATGGAATGCATGAACAACAGTGCCATATACAGCACTCCAGGGAGATAGCAGAATGTATATACAAAAGTCCAACGTACGACACTCCAGGGAGAGGGCAGAATGTATATACAACAGTCCCATGTACAGCCATCTAGGGAGAGGGCATAAAATATTATACAAAAATCCCATATACAGCATTCCAGGGAGAATGTACGTATAAAGGTGCCATATACAACACTCCAGGGAAAGTTCAGAATGTACATACAACAGTGCCATTTACAGCACTCCAGAGAGAGGGCAGAACACATATACAACACACCCATATACGGAACTCCAGGGAGAGGGCAAAATGTATATACAACAGCCCCATATATAACACCCTAGGGAGTCAGCGGAATGTATATACAGCAGTGCCATATACAACATTCCAGGGAGAGTGCAAAATATATGTACAACCGTCCCATATACAGCACTCCAGGGGATTCACTTTGCTCCATAAACAAACACAGAGTAAAATTATAATAAAACTAAGAACTGTGGATGCTGGAGATCTGAAACAAATACAGAAGTTGCTGGTGAAACTGAGCAGCAGCTGTGTGAAGAGAGCAGAGTTAAGATTTCGAGATCGGTGACTCTTCATCAGCCTTTTCTGGTGAATTACAGTGAACATTACGGAAAAAGCAGAAAGCAAGTGCAAATTGTTAGGAATTACTTTTCAATGTTCTCAGAATCCACACCAAATGACCACTGGAAGATCAAAACTGATAAGTGGGCGCAGGTCATCTCACCACCAAAGAGGAAATAAGATATGACCTTGTGAAAGTTTCTTCCTCCAAGCAGAAAAACCATTTGTAAAGTATTTTGTGAACTGGAGGCACATTAGATGGATACAGATAAGGGTTAGAACCTTTTGTCGGAATTCTTGAATCAAATTCACAAGAAAGATGATCTGTATGTGCGTATGGTCAGACTTCAATAGTTTTCAAAAAATACACATATATTACTTGTAAGGAGATATCATGTACACTAACAGATTGTATGATAGATTGGCAAACTTCAATTTAAAGATCCTTGGATCAATATGAGCAATTATGTTTCTGGATTGTGCTAACTGGAGTTCGATTGTCAAAGTGGGGAGATCCAGCTGGATCATTGGGGGACTGCTGTCTTGAAGAAACATTTTGGCAATATAAATATTTGTGTCAGCTTTTCTGCAACATAGAGGACATTCTGTAGTGACACAGGGAATAGAGAACACATTGACTACCAGGTTTTGAAATGATCTAGATACAGGTCACAGGTACTGATAGCAAGGTGGGATTAAAGACAGTTTTTTTCAGCATAACTGGCTATTATGGTGAAGGATAAAATTTAAACACTTTTTAAAAATAAAAAGTGAATGAATCTCAGGACTGTCCAAGGAATAGTTTGTAGTTGCTTCAGGTGTTTCTCAAGTATCATTTCACAGTGAAATTCCCGAAGCAAAGAGACTGGATCCAGAAAATTACACACAAAGGAGGAAATTCTGAGAAAGAGGCAGGGAGCAATCCTGAATCCTGAAAAAAACTTGATTGGTCACAAAGAACTTTTAGTCTTGAGATGAATTATTTGGTCACAGTTGTTTAATTGTGCCTTACTGGTAATGCCTGTGCTTCAACAGTTTGTGGAACAGATTGATTAACATGTTAACGCCAAGCAGTGAGGATTGTTACGGAAAATAAAAGTGCAATTTGCTGCAGGTTTGGTGATGACAGATCATTGAGTTCACTAAACAGAATCGCAATTCAATGTGTAATAGCAGGCATAAGTCATTTGCTAAGTACCATTTGTAGCCTACAGTGAGTTTCCTATGCTGTTGAGTCTATGAGGAATTAACAAATGGAACTTGACATAGTCAGAGTTGTTCAAGTAGAGGAGCTGGTGCAGGGAATGGAGTGCTGAAGAAGAGAAGGAATTGTGTTGATGCCTCTTTAGTAGTAGGGAAAGCCATAAATTATTAGAAAGATAATCAATTTTTTATTAAGTATATAAGTGAACTTCAGAGTTGCAGGGACTTCAGGCCAGCTGTTTCACTGGATTTCACACATACACTCTTTCTCTCTCATACATCCACTCCCTCACTTCCTATCTCTCACACATACGTACTGATTCTCACACATACTCAGTATCTCAAGCACACTACTTACACACATTCTCTTTCTAGCATGCACTGTCTCACACATTCTTTGTCACACTATCTCACCTCATTCTCCCTCACAGACACACTTTCTCTCTCACTGTCCCGCACATACACTCACTCACACAAACTCTACCTAACATACACTCTTTCTCACAGCCACACATTCTTTTTCGCATACACGCTCTCTCACATACCATACTCATTCACTCATATTGACACACACAATCTCACACACACATCTTTCTCAGACACACTGAGAAAGCTTTTCTTACACTCTCATATACATTTCTTTCACACTCATTCTTTCTCATACACTCTTTCATGCATTCTCACACACACACATTCTCTCATAAATACATTCTCACACACATTCACTCTCTTTCTCACACACATTCTCTCTCATGCACATGCTCGCTCACAGACATTTGCTCTCTCTCTCTCTCACACACACACACACACACATTATCACGCTCACACACACACACATTATCTCTCACACACACACACACACACATACTTACAAACACTCTCTTACATACATTTTCTCTCTCACACACAGGCTCACTCACAGTCTCTCTTACACTCAATCTAACACTCTTTTATATATGCTGTCTCAAACACTTTCTCTCTCATACTGTCTCTCATACACACTCTTAACACATTTTCTCACAAACACACACTTTCTCATACACACATGCACATACACTCTGTCTCCTTTATATACTCTCACATACACACTTTTTCTCTCTTACACTCTCCCTCTCACATACACTGTCTCTCTAACACACTCTCACACATATTCTTTCTCTCACACACTCTCTCTCACATGCACATATTTATTTACCCATACACGCACACACACTTTCTCTTTCGCGGACTCACTGGACACAGATTGACTCATTCTCCCTCTCAGACATATCTCTCTCTCACACACTGTCACATGTACACACACTGTCCCTCACATGTTCTCTCTCACACATACACTGTCTCTCACATGCACTGTTGCACATATACTGTCTCACACACGCAGACTCTGACACACACACTCTCTGACGCAGAGTGTCTTAAAAACACACTCTCTCTTGCACACACACTGTCTCACATATTCTCTCACACACTGTATCTCACACAACCTCACCCTGTCTCTCACACACACACCCTCCATCTCTCACATACACTCACACACAGAATCTCACACACTGTCTCTCTCTCACACACTGTCTCATACGCACTGTATCTCACATGCACTGTATCTCACATGCACACGGTCTCACGCATGCACTGTCTCACACACACAGTCTCTCATACACACACAGTCTCTCTCACTGTCTTTCACACTCACACTCTGTCTCTCAGACGCATGCTGTCTCTCAGACACACGCTGTCTCACGCACACAATGTCTCACTCTGTTTCTCACACATACTGTCTCACGCATGCACTGTCTCACACACACAAACTTTCTCGCACACATGCACTTTCAGACACATATGCTGTCTCTCACACACATGCGGTCTTCTCTCACACACACTGTCTCACAAACACAAACACAAACTGTCTCAAACACACTGTCTCTCTTTCTCTCTCTCTCTCTCACACACACACACACACACACACACACACACTCAGTCTCCCTCAGACACAAACGTGGAGATGTCAGTGTTGGACTGGGGTGGACAAGGTCAGAAATGACACGACACCAGGTTATAGTTGGACACACTGCACACTTAATTACGCACTGCACAAATACGGTATGGTGTACTTGTGGTCTGCATTACATTCCCCAAAATATATATATGTGATATGATCCAACCACTTCAGGGTTGAAAAAACATACAATCACAGGGAATTCTGAAACAAACCCTTCAGTCAGAAAGAGGTGCTAAAGAAACAAACAGTTTGTCAATAGAGATGGTGACTGACTTTGATCCGTGATTGATGATTGGAGTCAGACCATCAGAGTTCGTGCGTTAGAGCCGTCATTCATTTCTGAGCGCGTGCAGTATTCAGGAGGTTGCTGCGACCCATGTTTCAGGTATGTCTTCAATCTCAGGCGTGTTGTTTACATGTAGATCATCAGAAACCAGATGATGTCACGTGCTGCAGGTTTACATGATATTCACGACAATCTCTAGGAGCCACCAACTGTGGGCATGACCCAGTATTCTACATTCTGTGACCAGTGAATGTCACTCACTCTGTCACTGGCTGCTCTCCTGCGGGTGGTTTAACTTGTTGGCTGTAGTAATGCTGCCTCATGCCAAGCAACTCCTGAATCTTCATCAGTGGAATATTGAAGCTGCAGCAGTAGTTCCTGTTCTCAGATATACAATCCTGCACCTACAACTTGTAAGTCTGTGGCCTCACACCTGCACCATTCCAGTCAGGATCAGAAATCTGATGGAACAGATCCTTTATATCTCATGCATTGTAATTTCATGGTCTGCTCTGCTTTGCTGTAGAACAGTGGGAAGTGAGATGATGATGAGATGTGTTTAAATCCCTGACCCTGACCAGTACTGCACATCCTGATCTGGATGTAGTCCTTGACTAGAATTATCCTCAGTCCTAATCTTGCACACATTTCTGAGAGTTCTCTCAGAATGCCATGTCTAAGAGTTGAAGTGAGGCCAACTGCTTCAATAAAGTTATGTTATAGTCACACAGTGCGGCAATGTAATGCATTAAGGTCAGCTCCATCTTCAAAAAAGATCTAACGACAATGTAATATTTTAGCAATGTCTCATTATTTGGAAAAAATTGAAGAAATCAGACAGATATCAAACTTGGCAAGGTACAGTTCAACTCTTTTGGTATCCTGGGCCCATACAGGTTGTTGTGAACTGTCTGTATACAACCATCTCTATTGATGGGTGTTGTTGAATGTTGAACACTAATTCCTTACACAATGCAGCTGAGTAGCTGTCCCTTTCATAATAATTCATTTTGGACCATTAAATCATCAGAAAGTCATAGTCAGAATGGAAGAGTTCAGGTGTATCAAATTCGATCTCAGTCCAATCTTGCTGAATGGTCACCCTCAGCTCATCTGCTGCAGAATATTGGAACTATTACCAGTGCACAGCTGTCAGCAGCTATGATCCATAAAAATCAATTTCCTGCAGCTCTCGTATCCAATCATAGGGGTTAACTTATGGTAGGTATGGCCTGGTCAGTTGTGTCAAGCTTGAACTGGCTTCTTCCTGTCCTTATGTGAAAATTTCAGTCTGCATTTTTGGAATCACAGCCATATTGAAATCACAGTATTCTGTGTGGAGTTTGCACATTCTCCCTGTGTCTGTGCAGGTTTCCGTCAGGTGCTGCAGTTTCCTCCAGGTGCTCCGGTCTCCTCCCTCAGTTCAAAATGTGGATTGGCCAGGCTAAATTGTCCATAGTGTCCAGGGATGTGTAGGCTAGTTGGATTAGCCATTGGAAATGCAGGGTTACAGGGATAGGGTAGGGGGTCGGTCTGGGTTGGATGCTCTTCAAAGGTGTTGACTTGATGGGCCAAATAGCCTCTTCTTGCATTGTAGGTATTCTATGATTCTATCTTGATATTTCTAAGTCACTTTGTATAGTGGTTTAAATGACATTGGTCCCAATAAATGGTCTCTATAGTCATGTGTTGCGGGTCTAGATGTTAGCCTCAGGTGAACTCAATCACTATACAACCCTT
Organism: Rhincodon typus; assembly: GCF_021869965.1. Lineage (NCBI taxonomy): Eukaryota > Metazoa > Chordata > Chondrichthyes > Orectolobiformes > Rhincodontidae > Rhincodon > Rhincodon typus. Next base: position 68,216,299 of record NC_063345.1, read on the forward strand.
TCTCAAACTTTGCATATCTCATCACTGGACAAATATGCACTGGTTTCCCATTCTACATAATTATTTTTCTGAGCCAGGATTGCAACATGTTGCATCATAGATTGGCTGCATCCTTTGAGGTTACTTCTCAACCTCTCCCTTCTAAATCAGAAGTCGCACCACACCAGGTTATAACTTATTTGAAATCACAAGCTTTCGAAACATAGCCCCTTCGTCAGGGCTACTCTCCCTTCTAAGGACTGGCACATCATGACCACTAATACAGGTCCTTGCAGCACCAATTCCAGCGAACCACACTGACTCCTTCTGTGTTAAATCCTTGAGTGGTTTCATTATATCTGACAAAATAGGAAATGCTTTTCAGCTAGTGAGCAGGTTCAAGAATTTGCTGGAAATTGCTACAGTAGACAGCAGTGGCATCTTCAAAACTGCTTTAACTTTGACTGGATCACTAATAATTCCTGTTCCATTGCAAAACGTTGAATACTAAGCATTTCTTGCCATTTGATGTTGTCTGTCTTTTTAGTGCATCCATGTAAATAAGCTTCCAATTGTCAGCAGAAAATGATCCTCATAACAGATCTCTCAAACGATTGGGTTTAAAGCAGATGATGAGAGTGTCATTCTTTTAATGTACCATTGAACTGATCTGTGAGGCTAATGTTGTGACAAGGATGATGTCCTATCTGACCAGGCTACCCAGGATTCTCTGCACTTTATCTCTTACAACTACTGGTCCTCAATATGGGATATATTGTTTGAGGGCAATTCAGTGCTTTCATAATCAATCCCACACCATTACTGAATACTTGAGGATGTTTCTTTATTAAATAGTGTTTGTATTTCTTGAGCGTGTGTTGCAGCACCAGGGGCTGTATTCATTTTATTATTCTCTGGGTACATAGTGATGAACATCCCAGACAGGCCATTCTGTCTTGCAGAGTGATGCTGTCCACATGTTTATACCTAAAGTCAACATCCTCAACTAAGATTTAATCTTGTATTTTTAAATAAGTAGACTTGCTCAATGCACCCTCGGCTATAATTGTTGCCTTAGTTGCCCATAATCTTTGAGAGCTGGAATTAATGCTTTTTTGTGTGTGTGGAGCAAATTGTGCTTTCATTTTTATTTGAAACCTTTAATTGCCTAATTCCAGTAAGTCATTGTAAGTCATCCAAACCAATAACATTAACCACATTGATAACAAAGTCTTCTTTTGTCCTTGGTGCTTCAAATATTGCTCAAAGTTGCTTTCAGGGGTGATTGGAAGGGAAGCCTAGCAGGGAAGACGGTGAAGCAGCAATGGCAGGAGTTTCAGGGGTTAATATGAGAGGCAAAGCAGAAATTCATCCCAAGGAAGAAGAAACATACTAAGGGGATGATAAAGCAAACACAGCTGATAAGGGAAGCCAGGAACAGCATAAAAGCAAACATGCTTTTCCACAAGGACAATTAGAAATGGACAATGAATGCCACCCTAGCAAGCTGGACCCGCATCCTGTGAACAGCTGAAGAGACATGCTTTTTGAAATGATCAAGCTGTCTTTGGGATATACAACCTATGTACCTGGCAGTAAAATTTATTTAGCACACTAGTGTGTTAGGTAGAATGTTTTTTGACTTTATGGCTACAACCAGTTAGTGGAAGATGCCACTCCCATAGTGTTCAGGGATCTGTAGATTAGGTGGGTTATAGGGGGATGGGTCTGTGTGGGATGCTCCAAGGGTCGGTGTAGAGTTGTTGGGCCGAAGGGCCTGTTTCCGCACTGTAGGTATTCTATGATTTTATGTTGCTACTGCTCTTCTCAATAGACACTGATCATACTCAGCCAGTCTGAAAAATGCAGAATATAACATCCAACAACAGATTTGATGTTTTGTTTGGAGAACACTTGCAGTATAATTCTGAGTGTGTTAAGATTTACACCAACATTGAATCAAGCTGGTAGGGTGGTGCACTTATGATTTTTTGCAAGGTTAAAGAGCATCACCAGCTATGGTATTTTTTTTAAAAAATTAAGCTGGAGCAACAATATCTTGGAAATTATCAATGGTAGCGTCTCAACCAATCAGAGTTGACTTGCCAACAAATCATTATTCTTTTATCGTGCAGTATAAGATAGTATTCCCATTGAAGTTTGGCATTCCTGCATTTATCCTGAATAATGTAAGGTAAAAAATGAGAATGGTATATCTCTTTTACAAAGCAATTAAGATCAAATTGGGCAAAAGGGACTCAGGCCTTAAAGTCCAAAAGAGACTAACAAATTCAAAAATTATATGAAGTACTCTTTAAAACCTGAAATACATTCAAGGTAGGACAATCAGGACCGATTTGGTGACAAATATCTGGAGACGGACTCGGGGTCAGTGAATTGAGAGAGACTTGGGGTCAATGAATGAAGAGAGAAAAAGAGACTCAGGATCAGGGAATCAAAAGAGAGAGACTCGGGGCTAGCCATGTCGCTTCTGCGATTGCCAGTGCATATTCCTTTAACTGACCTCATGCTAACCTCCAGAATGAGCAAGGTTGTGCTATTAGAGTGAGGGTCAGCAAGGTCACCTCCCTTGGTGACCCACTCGCTGGACATGAGCGCAGGGAAGAGTGAAACCAGTGTCCCTCTCAACTGTGCTGTCTGTCCTGTTGGAGTCTGGATAATTATATTGTTTTACAGCTGCCAATCCTGCTTTCTGTGTTGAGCCTGCGGCCTGTTACAAGATCTCGTGAGTCTTTACAAGAGGATCAAAGGGCATGAAGAGAATGCAGGAACAGGCTACTGAGTTGGATAATCAGCCTATTGAATAGTGGAGCAGGCCTGAAGGGCTGAATGGTCGACTCCTGCTCCTATTTTCTATATTTCTGTGTTTCTATGGGTGGAGCTTAAGGCTACTTCAACATTAACTCTTGTACTGTGATGGGTTGTGCAGGAGACCAGATTCACTCTGTCAGGGCTGACTGTGAAGATTTAACACTTTTTGAACATAACCTTTGCCTTCTTTGCCCAGCAACAAAGTTGTGGTTTCAGCAGTGAATGGTGGATAGCTTCCCTACCTCCCAGTAATTTTATCTGTATCTTTCCATCCCACAGACCAGTGTCCTCCAGGGAATCTGAGACCAAGTCCAGCAGCAGACCATCATCATCACCCTCTGATTTCCTCGACAAACTTATGGGGAAAACCTCGGGCTATGACGCACGCATCCGTCCCAATTTTAAAGGTACAGCTTCCCTGAACTAGCTCCAAACTGTCTGGATTCTGTCCATCATTATCTGAGTTTCAAAAGTCCTTAAACATCCCTATTCCCCATCGCTCCTCACATGGACCAGCTGATTAGATATCGCAGCATGCAAAGAAAGAGACCATTCAGGCATTATTGTAGATGCCAGTCACTGTGACAACTGTACATGGGGTGGCCCCAGGCAGAATTGGCAATCTAGGCGGAGATTTTTCCACTTGGAAAAGATTTCATCTCCAACTCGTGACTTTTCGAAGTGCCAGAAGGGCTCAGGTTGGACCATCCTTCTCTGAAGAGAGAACAAATTTTCAAGGCTTAACTCATCTGGGAATCCCTTCCACACCTGCAGAAAGTGTAGAGCTCCAGAATCTTCCAGTGTAGAATGTAATAATTGAACTTTGGGAGCCCTCTTTCAGATTTAATGTGGCACATCAAGGTGTCAACAAAGTTTAAAGGCTACAATGGGATCTTGATCAGCTGGGCCAATGGGCCAATGGGCCAATGAGTTTAATTTAGATAAACATGAGCTGCTGCATTTTGGAAATGCAAATCAGGGCAGGTCTTATATACATAATGATAAGGTCCTGGGGAGTGTTGCCGAACAAAGAGACCTTGGAGTGCAGGTTCATGGTTCCTTGAAAGTGGAGTTGCAGGTAGATAGGATTGTGAAGAAGGCATTTGGTACGCTTGCCTTTATTAGTCAGTGCATTGAGTATAGGAACAAAAACAAAGTTGCTGGAAAAGCTCAGCAGGTCTGGCAGCATCTGTGATGGAGAAAACAGAGTTAACATTCAGGTCCGGTGACCCTTCCTCAGAACTCTCCTTCACAGATGCTGCCAGACCTGCTGAGCTTTTCCGGCAACTTTGTTTTTGTTCCTGATTTACAGCATCCGCAGCTCTTTCGGTTTTCATTGAGTATATGAGTTAGGAGGTCTTGTTGCGGCTGTACAGGACATTGATTAGGCCAGTTTTGGAATATTGTGTGCAGTTCTAGACTCCTTGCTGTAGGAAAGATGTTGTGAAACTTGAAAGGGTTCAGAAAAGATTTACAAGGATGTTGCCCGGGCTGGAGGGTTTGAGCTATAGGTGAGACACTGAACAAACTGGGGCTATTTTCCTTGGAGCGTTGGAGGCTGAGGGGTGACCTTATAGAGGTTTATAAAATCATTAGGGGCATGGATAGTGTGAATAAACAAGGTCTTTACCCTTGGGTGGGGGTGTCAAAAACTAGAGGACATAGGTTTAAGGTGACATGGAAAAGCGGCAACTTCTTCACGCAGAGGGAGGTGCTTGTGTGGAATGAGTTGCCAGAGGAAGTGGTGGAGGCTGGTACAATTACAACATTTAAAAGGCATCTGGATGAATATTTTGAATTGGAAAGTTTTAGAGGGATATGGGCCAAATGCTGGAAAATGGGATTAGATTTATTTAGGATATCTGGTCAGAATGGACGAGTTGGACCGAAGGGCATGTTTCCGTGCTATACACATCTATGATTCTATGACTCTATGATAGCTGTGGAGAGACTGTTTGTTTCATTCAGTAGGAAAAACAGAACCAAGTGAAATTATCTTAAAGTTGTAGAATTGTAGAATTACAAAATTTTCCAGTTAGAAGGATGTCATTCAGACCTTCACTTCCTTGGCAGCTTACTGAAATCCCACTCATGATGCTTTCGCTGGAGTTTGTAAATATTTCCCTTTCAGGAAGTGAACCAATTCCTTTCTGAAAGCCTCATTTGCACATGCCTCGAGCCCACTGTCAAACCCTGACCACTCACAGTGTGAGAAAGGTTTTTCTCACGTTGCCTTTGTTCTTTTGCCAATCACATTAAATTGGTGCATTCTGTTTTTGGTGCTTCTACCTATAGGAGCAGGTGAGAATATGAAGGGATATGGTGTAAAGGAGGGTTAATGCAAATTATCCAACAATAGATTATGATTTAATTGATTGTTAGAGCAATCTCAAAGAGCTTAATAACTACCTCTTGTTCCTATGTATCATATGTGAGAGGGCTGAATGGCCTCCTGTTCCTACTTAATAGCCTCGAGGGCCTGAATGGTTTCTGCATTTTTCTATCTTACACATTTGAGGGGCTGAATGGCCTTCTGTTTGAATGTATCAAACCAGAGAAACTACTTTTTATCTGTTTCTCCTGACTAAAATACTGATTTAAATTGCCATATAGAATTCTCACCCAATTGCATGTTCATTCCAGACGTTAAATCCAACAGAGTGGTGCCCAGCGGATAAGTCCCCTGGTCCTGATGGGATTCATTCCAGATATTGAGGGAGGCAAGAAAACAAATTGCTGGAGCATTGACCCTCTGGAACACCACTAGTCACAACCCTCCATTCTTTGGCCACAGGTGATGTTCCATAAGACTGAAGAACAGCCAATGTTGTACCATTGTTTAAAAAGGGTAGCAGGGATAATCCAGGAAACTACAGGCCTGGTAGGGAAATTATTGGAAAAGATTCTCAGGGACAAGATCAGTATGCATTTAAAAGCAAATAGACTTATTAGCGATTAGAACGAGGTTGTGCCTCACTAACTTGATTGAGATTTTTGAGGAGGTGACAAAGATGATTGATGAGAGAAAAGCAGAGGGTAGTGGTGGAAGGATGCTTTTCGGAATGGAGGGTTGTGACTAGTGGTGTTCGTGCTGGGATCTCTGCTGTTTGTGGTCTACATAAATAATTTGGAAGAAAATGTGGCTGGTCTAATTAGTAAGGGTGCAGATGATACAAAAATTGATGGAGTTGTAGATAGTGAGGACGATTGTCAGAGGATACAGCAAGATGTAGATCAGTTGGAGGCATGGGGAGAAATATGGCAGATGGAGTTTAATCCAGACAAATGTGAAGTGATACATTTTGGAAGGTCAAGTACGGGTAGAAATTATACAGTGAATGGCAGAAAAGCTAGGAGTATTGATATGCAGAGGGATCTAGGTGTGCAGGTCCGCACATCACTGAAGGTGGCAGTGCAGGTAGATAAGGTTATGAAAAAGGCCTATGGCATGCTTGCCTTCATTGGAAGGGCCATTGAGTATAAAGATAGACAAGTTATGCTGCAGCTGTACAGAACTTTAGTTAGACCACACTCATAATATTGCATACAGTTCTGATCACCACACTGCCAGAAGGATGTGGATGCTTTGGTGAGGGTAGAGAAAATGTTTACCAGGATGTTGCCTGGTATGAAGGACTTCACCTGTGAAGATAGGTTGGATAGACTGGGTTTGTTTTCACTGGAACACAGGAGGTTGAGGGACAACCTGGTAGAAGTTTACAAGATTGTGAACGGCATGGATAGATTGGAATGTATAAGGCTTTTACCCAGGGTGGAGGGGCCAATTACTAGGGGATACTTGTTCAAGGCGCAGGGTGGGTGGAAGATTAAAAGAGATGTGCGGGGCAAGATTTTCGCACAAAGGGTGGTGAATGCCTGGAACATGCTGGCAGAGGAGGTGGTGGAAGCAGACACAATAGCAGCATTCAAGAAGCACCTGGACGAATATATGAATAGGAAAGGAATAGAGGGATTCGGATGCTGTAAGTGAAGATATGTTTAGTGTGATAGGGCAAGATTAGTTGGCACAGCATTGCAGGGCCAAAGGGCCTGTTCCTGTGTTGTATTGTTCATTGTTCTTTATTCAAAGGCAGGAGAAAACTTTTAGTACTGTAGCTGGTAACAAGCACCACCATTTCTGCCAATCTGTTATCGATTGTTCACCAAAGCCTGCGAATAAATTCATAACGCAAACTGCTCTCTGTGGCATTGCCCACTGAATAAACACTTGCATCACTATAGAGCCTCTCACAACCTCAGCATGTCTCAAAAGGCTTTGCAGTCGATGAAATTAGTTGCAGTTGTAACATAGGAACAACAGAAAATTTACACACTGAGAGATTCCACAGAGAGCAATCAAGTAGTGACCAGTAATTAGTTTAGTGATGTTGTTTACGTGATATATATTGGCTGTTGCCTCAGGGTAGCAGGATAAAGAATTGAATTGTTTTTTCTAGGATGGATTTAATGTAATGATCAGTCCTGTAAAAGCTGAACGTTTCACAGTGATACATTTCTTGGGATTTGTTCCACTCTTCTGCTGCAGAAGAAAACAAGAAGCAGCTATTACCTCCATTAGTGAGGAAGAATTTGGTTCCTGTTTTGTTCAGCCTCGGTTCCTGCAAACTGTCCCCAAATTAGGCACAAAATGAACCATTGCCCCAGTTAACTGCTGAGACTCTGCCACACAGGGTCAGCACCAGCTGGACAGCAGAGGAAGTTGCACAGGCCATATGTTGCTTTTCAAAAATTGGGAAGCTGTTAGATTTTCAACCAAGCAGCTCAATGTAGCTGGTGAGCTACAATCAGAGCTGCTTGCTCAGGAATAGTAGGAACTGCAGATGCTGGAGAATCTGAGATAACAAGGTGTAGAGCTGGATGAACACAGCAGGCCAAGCAGCATCAGAGGAGCAGGAAAGCTGACGTTTCGGGCCTAGACCCTTCTTCATTTTTT